>NC_034194.2:33102833-33345333 GCF_002021735.2 Oncorhynchus kisutch | reverse complement strand
TGTCTGTCTGTCTGTCTGTCTGTCTGTCTGTCTGTCTGTCTGTCTGTCTGTCTGTCTGTCTGTCTGTCTGTCTGTCTGTCTGTCTGTCTGTCTGTCCAATATGAGAAGCTCAAGCTATGGTTCTCCTCCTATACCTACCCCAGCAGATCCCATAGGTTCACAAACTATGATTGAGGAGTTAAGCCCCCATCCACATCTGTCCAGGAATACAGGGCAGGCAGACAGACATTTGTCAGGCAGATGTAAAAGCCATGTTAATACTGTTAATTAATACAATGAATACAAATTCTGAGAATACATGAAGAAATATAATTTAATGTGAAATAAATCTGCCTCATCCTCAACCATCAATTCTAACTTCCCATCGTTTAACCGCCCATGCAGAAACACTAAACCCATTGCTGAGATTTGTTTTGAAAACAGGCATATAGTACACAGCATAACATTTCAGCGTAGGTCTGAATATCAAGGAAATGTTTTCTGTATTAAACGTAGTCCTTATTTACCATAGATGGTGGTTGCCTCTGAGTCCCCCGACGCCCTGCATTACGAGGATATTTTTGACCCCTTTTTTAATGCAACTATATTGTAGAAGTTCATTGAGCACGTCTCGGTCGACTGAAACGGGGACGATCCACAGGTCAAGAGATCTCAGAAGCCACCCCATAAGTTCCCATCATAAATTCATAAGTGGCATATTAACATGCTACACACGACGCGTACGGGATACCATAGCAACTGACAGACCATTCAAGACAAACCTGTGACCATATGATTCACTGTATTGTCAAACTACCAAAGATGTATATGTTTTTTTCTGGTCTGCTCAATACTACAATAACCTTAGTTCAAGTATGTATATTTTTGCCCACGCTCAAGAAAGAATGGCCGACTTAAATGCATTGCTACTTCCAATGTGTGGTCACTCCTCCGTCCTGGGTTAATATAGGAGGATATTTTGATTAGAATTCAAATCAAACTGACATTTATTTCAGATAGTAGTAGCAATAATACATTATGTAAACAGCTGTCTTTTTGAATCCTATTTTGTGTTTCTATCAAACACAGGCATCTCTCTTTTACTAAAGAGTGTATGTCAATTTTGCTATTTTAGTCTTGCATTTAACAAACAGTAGCTTTCAAAAGACACTAAATTTGACAATTCATGTGTTTGTGGTCACTGATGGATAGACATAGTGGTGTATTACAATATGTGAGGCTTCCAGTATAAGTATCAGTGTTGCTCATACTAGTAGTGTCCATCATTGTGGGACCCATCAAAGCAGCGTTCAGATAAACTTTAGTGGTAGCATCATACCTCACGCTCTAACAAACACACTGATATAGGCACAGTGTTTCTATGGAGATCCAATGTATCATACTTTTAAAAGTAGAAACTGCTTCCTAAACATGCCAAAAATATATAAGCCTTATGGACTACGTCCATCTCCCCTAACTCACAGTAAGTGGCATTTTTGTCATTAGAGAAAAGTAGTGCCTTGCCAAAATCCCTTCGGAGTTTGCAAGAAAGGCATTTCACTGTACTTGTGCATGTGACATTAAAAGTTGAAACTTGAGATGTTGTCAACATTATGTGCTGGAATGTTCCCCACAGCCCTAGTCTCACTATTCAAAGTTAAGTAGCCATGCACTACTTTCAGATGAGAGAAAGAATCAAAACTGACATGACACAACCACAATATAGAACAGGAGCAAGCAAAGTGTAGAAAGAAACCTACTCAGATGGCGACGGTAAAGCTCTCTCTTAGCTTCCTCTCTTCCAGTTGTCTGAAAGTCAGTCTGCAACCGGTCTCCTTCTCCCTCTCCCTCTTCCTCTCCCTCTCTCTTCCTTTCTTCACTCTCTTTCTCTCGCCTCCCTCCCTCTTCCTCTCCCTCTCTCGTCCTCTGCTTCTCTCCTTCCTTTCTTTCACTATTTCTTTGTCACTGTCAGGGTGTTCTGCTCATTCCTGTAGCACTTAAGACATGGAGGGAGAGAATGGAAGAAGAGGGGAGCAGCAGCCACTTTAGAGAAGGGAGGGAGGGAGGGGCGCGATGGAGACACATACAGACAGGGAAGAGGGAGGGAGGGGGAAACAGGCAGCGTCTGTGAGGGAGGGAGCGAGAGAGACAGAGAGAGTTCCTGTTCGAACGTAGCACTGCAGCAGAACACAACCCAGAGAGGAAGACTTACCCTCTCGCCGCACCCCAACCACCGTCGGCTCTCCAGACAACCATGGCAGACCCCAGAGGAACCAACGACGACGACTGCTGCCCTCAGACAGACAGACAGACAGAGAGAGAGAGAGAGAGAGAGAGAGAGAGAGAGAGAGAGAGGGGGGAAGAAAGACAGAGATGAACCAATCCAAGCCCACTGCCAAGCCTAGATTATCTGCCTCTCCGAGCCAGCCAACAACACGCCTTCTGTAATCCTATTCCCCTCCTCAGTGTCTCTGTCTACACCTCCCTGTCTCTCACTCCGTCTCTCTCACGTCTCTGTCCTGTATAAATTCAGAGCAGTAGACTGTGTGCGGTAGACTGTGTGCGGTAGACAGTGTGCGGTAGACAGTGTGCGGCGCATGCGGCGGTAGCTCGGCTCTCTCCCCACAGAGAGGTTGTGTAGTCTCTGGAGCGGAGCGTATGCAGCTGTGTGTGCAGTAGAGAGAGATGTGCCAGGCTAGCTAGTGCCTGTGTTTGATGTTGTATTTGGGAATCCACTAGCTAGTTCACATGGGCACACGATGGAAAATATAAGTCAACACCCAGGACTGTTGTGTATGCGAGGACTGTCATTATACATTGGGTGTTCATGCATCATATTTCAATTCCCTCTGTTAGTAGTGTTGAAATATAGATTTTGGTTGCTAATTAGTAGTACAGGATTATTGCTACTTAAAATGGTAATCCGCAGTTTAAACAAGTGTTTTCCTTGCCACTGTTTTGGTAAAAAGCTGAGGGATGGGGCTGGAGAAATGTAAGCGCTCTCAAATTCATAGACAGAGCTATGGAATGCAAGGACTGACCATGTTTGTTTCCATTTACTTTGCTTACAAACATTGGAGTAAAACAAGCTTCTATGTTGGCTTCTGATGGGGTACGACAGATGAACTAAGCTCAACAGGCATTTGTAAGTTATATTCTTCAATAACCAATGAGTATACATTTCATTAATTTAATAAGGAAATATAGCTCCATCAGCTCCACAGTGTAGGCTACAGCTGTGAACTCTAGACAGCTCCTGGTGCTGAAATAGTGTACAGCTCCTGGTGCTGAAACTAGTGGACATCTCCTTGTGTTGAAACTAGAAGACAGCTCCTGGTGTTGAAACTAGTGGACAGCTCCTGGTGTTGAAACTAGTGGACAGCTCCTGGTGCTGAAACTAGTGGACAGCCCCTGGTGCTGAAACTAGTGGACAGCTCCTGGTGCTGAAACTAGTGGACAACTCCTGGTGTTGAAACTAGTGGACATCTCACGCTCTAACAAACACACTGATATAGGCACAGTGTTTCTATGGAGATCCAATGTATCATACTTTTAAAAGTAGAAACGGCTTCCTAAACATGCCAAAAATATATAAGCCTTCTCTCCTTCCTTTCTTTCACTATTACTTTGTCACTGTCGTCAGAGTCAGGGTGGACAGCTCCTGGTGTTGAAACTAGTGGACAGCTCCTGGTGTTGAGACTAGTGGACAGCTCTTGGTGTTGAAACTAGTGGAGAGCTCCCAGCTCCCCTATTCCACTCTACTGACAGACCCTGGTGCTGAACCACTGAACCAACCAATCATGTCAACAGAGCAGAGCACTGAAAACAACCATTAAATCTCAGCACTCTCAAGGGAGCGAGACAACAGCAGCTAGACTACAGGGTTGTGTTCTCTTAGTGCAGGGTTTGAGCTGAGGTGGTCAATATACAGTAGAATAGTGAGAATCTGGGATTTGCGTTGGTTGTGTCTAATGGCAGCTGTCGTAGAAATGCCATTCTAATCACATTAATGGGCTTAATCAGTTAATTACCAGCAGGGAAATGTCACAATGGTGAACAGCAAATGAAGAGACTAATTAATGGAAAGGGAAACAGACAAAATCTCCTGAAAACAGAGGTTGGATGGTCCAACTGTGAAAGTGATGAAAAGGTTTGACTTTATCTGCTTGGCCTCACTACCCCCTTCACTACACCAGTGAACAGCCATTTTGACTGCAACATTCTAACAGAGTAATACATTTCATATGTGCTATGGGAAAAATTGTAGTAGTGAAGACATCAAACTATGAAATAACATATATGGAATCATGCAGTAACCAAAAAAGTGTTAAACAAATCTAAATATATTTTATGTTGGATAATCTTCAAATAGCAACCCTATGCCTTGATGACAGCTTTGCACACTCTTGGCATTCTCTCAACCAGCTTCATGAGGTAGTCATCTGGAATGCATTTCAATTAACACATGTACCTTGTTAAAAGTTCATTTGTGGAATTTCTTTCCTTCTTAATGTGTTTGAGTCAATCAGTTGTTTGTGACAAGGTAGGGGGGTATACAAAAGATAGCCCTATTTGGTAAAAGGCAGAGTCCATATTATGGCAAGAACAGCTCAAATTAGCAAAGAGAAAAGACAGTCCATCATTACCTAAAGACATGAAGGTCAGTCAATAAGGAACATTTCAAGAACTTTGAACATTTCTTCTAGTGCAGTAGCAAAAAACAAGCGCTATGATGAATCTGGCTCTCATAAGGATCGCCACAGGAAAGGAAGACCCAGAGTTACCTCTGCTGCAGAGGAGAAGTTCATTAGAGTTACCAGCCTCAGAAATTGCAGCCCAAATAAATAACAGATAAGAAACAGACACATATCAACATCAAATGTTCAGAGGAGAATCAGGCCTTCATGGTCCAATTATTGCAAAGAAACTACCATTAAAGGACACTAATAAGAAGAAGAGCCTTGCTTGTGCCAAGGAACACAAGCAATAAATGTTAGACTGGTGGAAATCTGTCCTTTGGTCTGATGAGTCCAAATTTGAGATTTTTGGTTCCAACCACCGTATCTTTGCGAGATGTGGTGTGGGTGAACTGATGATCTCCGCATGTCTATTTCCACCATAAAGCATGGAGGAGGAGGTGTTATGGTGTGGGGGTGATTTGCTGGTGACACTGTCTGTGATTTATTTAGAATTCAAGGCACTCTTAACCAGCATGGCTACCACAGCATACTGCAGCAATACGCCATCGCTTCTGGTTTGGGCTTAGTGGGATTATCAGTTGTTTTTCAACAGTACAATGACCCAACACACCTCCAGGCTGTGTAAGGGCTATATGAACAAGAAGGAGCGTGATGGAATGCTGCATCAGAAGACATGGCCTCCACAATCTCCCGACCTCAACCCAATTGTGATGGTTTGGGATGAGTCGGACCGCAGAGTGAAGTAAAAGCAGCCAACAAGTGCTCAGCATATGTGGGAACTCCTTCAAGACTGTTGGAAAAGCATTCCAGGTGAAGCTGGTTGAGGGAATGCCAAGAGTGTGCAAAGCTGTCATCAAGGCAAAGGGTGTTTAACACTTTTTTGGTTACTACATGATTCCATAAGTGTTATTTCATAGTTTTGAAGTCTTCACTGTTACTATACAATGTAGAAAATAGTAAAAAATTAAGAAAAATCCTATAATGAGTGTTACACCCTGATCTGTTTCACCTGTCTTTGTGATTGTCTCCACCCCCCCTCCAGGTGTCATCCATTCTCCCCATTATCCCCTTTGTATTTATACCTGTGTTCTCTGTTTGTCTGTTGGCAGTTTGTCTTGTTTATCAAGCCAACCAGCATTTTTGTGTCAGCTCCTGCTTTCCCCAGTCTTTCTTTTCTCGTCCTCCTGGTTTTTGACCCTTGCCTGTCCTGACCCTGTACCCACACGTCTGACCACTCTGCCTGACCATGAGCCTGACTGTCATCCTGTACCTTTGCTCCTGTTGCTGTAATAAACATTGTTTCTTCGACACGGTCCGCATCTGAGTCTTACCTTGATACCTGATAGTACGAGCTTGCCATGACTGACCCAGCAGACCCGGGCCAGCTGCGCAACACCATCTCCACCCAGGGAGCCCCCATTGGTATGCACGAGGAATTGCTTTGTGGTCTTATGGAGGGGGTCCAAACATTGAAAGCCATGACCGGCGTTGGACAGTTTGCTGGAGCAAATCCACGGGTTGTCTGGGAGGCAACCTACCATGGTGGTAACCCCACAACTCCTCAGAGACTCAGCTGCTAGCAGTGCCGTCTCATCGGTCACTCCACCTTGTCGGGAGCCCCGCTTACCTCCTCTGGAATGCTTCAATGGAGAGCCGAGCACCTGTCGGGCGTTCCTAGCTCAGTGTGCCCTCATCTTCGAGCTTCAGCCCTCCTCCTTCCCCTCGAATCGCTCCAAGATAGCCTACCTCATCATGCTGATGTCCAGGAGGGCTCTCACCTGGGCTACTGCCATGTGGAAACAACAGCGGCCCATATGCGCTAGTCTGGAAGGGTTCGTGGGAGAAGTGAGAAAAGTCTTTGATGCCCGTTTCTCTGGGCGAGAGGCCACCCGGAAGTTAATCCAGCTTTGGCAGGACTCACGCAGTGTAGCTGATTATGCATTGGTTTCCGCACATTGGCAATGGAAAGTGCTTGGAATCAAGAGGCACTGTTCAACATGTTCCTGCACGGTTTCTCGGAGGTGGTCAAGGACGAGCTTGCAGCCCGGGAGTTACCTACGGAGCTCGATTCCCTTATGGCTTTGAACATCTGTATCGATGGGCGATTACGGGAATGACAGAGGGAGAGGAATTTGGATTGCGCTAACATGCCCAGGGATCCCGCCTTGCCTCTGAGTAATTCCGGAAGCTCCCGACGGTCTCGCTGCCGAGAGAACCCGAGGCTTCCCGACCTGTCCCGAGGGCTGCCGAAGACGACCTAGTCACCGGTTCCTGAGCCTATGCCTCTAGGCAGAGCTGGGCTGTCGCCTGCAGAACGGCAATACAGGATTGACACGAAGAGTTGTCTGTATTGCGGGACTCTTGGTCATTTCGCGTCCTCTTGTCCATTAAAGAAACAAGGCTCCCCGGTAGGAGCAAATGCTCTGGTGGGCCATATGGAGAATGTTCCTGCTTCCCCTGCTAGCACCCCTTTTCATGCCATTCTGCTGTGGGGAGACCAGTCCAAATCTCTCCAGGTTTTCTTTGACTCTGGGGCCGACGAGAACTTTTTGGAAGCTACCCTGGCGTCCAAGCTGAACATCCCCACTCAGCGCCTCTCCATTCCCATGGACATTAGAGCGCTGGACTGGCGGTCAATAGACTGAGTCACGCACAAAAACACTTCCATCAACCTACGGGTGTCGGGGAAGCACAGCGAGGCTATCCTGTTCTTGCTCATCAATTCCCCTCTGATTCCCGTGGTATTGGGATTTTCCTGGCTTCAACAACACAATCCTCTCATTAACTGGTCTACTGGTGCCATCATGGGCTGAAGCCCGTTCTGCCACACCCATTGCCTGAAGTCAGCACAACCTGCCCCGGGACGTCTTTCTGCGGCTCAGAAGGTGCCCCAGACCTCTCCGCTATCCCCTCAGAGTACCAGGACCTCTGGGAGGTGTTCAGAAATCTTCCTCTACCGCTGGCGAAGGGTTCTTCTTCGTGGAGAAAAATGACAAGACCCTGTGCCTGTGCATTGACTACCGGGGACTCAATGACATTGCGGTTAAGAACCGTTACCCGCTACCACTCATCTCCTCAGCCTTCAAGCCGTTCCAGAGGGCCACTGTGTTTTCCAAGCTGGATTTACAGAACGCCTTACCACCTGGTGCTGATACGAGAGGGGGACGAGTGGAAGACCGCCTTCTACACAGCCAGTGGCCTCTACGAGTATCTGGTCATTCCCTTTGGCCTCACCAACACCCCTGGTGTGTTCCAGGCGCCGTTGAATGATGTCCTCCGTGACATGTTGAACCGGTTCGTCGTTGTCTAGATTGATGACATCCTCGTCTTCTCAAGCTCCCCTCAAGAACACATTCTCCATGTCCGGCAGGTACTTCACCGCCTCCTGGAGAATCAGCTGTTTGTGTAGGCGGAGAAGTGTGAGTTCCATCGCTCCACCATCCCCTTTCTGGGTTACATCATCTCTGCTGGGAGTGTCCAGATGGATGAGAGCAGTGATTGATTGGCCTCAGCCTTTGTCCAGGATGCAGCTGCAACATTTCCTGTGGTTCGCCAACTTCTATCGCCACTTTATCGGTGTTACAGCAGCCTGGCTTCCCCCTATCAGTACTCACATCGCCCAAGGTTCCGTTCACGCGGTCTCCAGCTGCTGACCGTGCGTTCCGGGACCTCAAACACCGCTTCACCACTGCTCCCATCCTGGTTCATCCTGACCGATCTTGTTAGTTCGTGGTGTCGGAGTGGGGGCTATCCTATCTCGGCGTTCTGTCCTTGACCTCAAGCTACATCCCTGCGCCTTCTTCTCCCATCGCCTCAATGCCATGGAAAGGAACTACCATGTGGGGAATCGTGAGCTTCTTGCGATGAAGATGGCATTGGAGGAATGGAGGCACTGGCTGGAGGGGGCGGAACATCCGTTCATCGTGTGAACTGACCACAAGAACCTGGAGTATCTCCGCACTGCCAAGCACCTCAACTCCAGGCAAGCTAGATGGGCCCTGCTGTTCACACAGTTCAACTTCTCCCTCTCATACTGGCCTGGATCTAAGAATGTCAAGCCAGATGCATTGTCCCGATGCTCTAGCCCCACGACTACTACCCCAGAACCTGAGACAATCCTTCCCAATTCATACCTGGCGACAATACTCAGCTTGGGAATAGGGAAGCAGATCCGTGAGGCGCAGTGATCCGAGCTGAGCCCCTGATAACCGAATGTTTATTTTTGACGTCATCCACTCCGCGGTCCTGGAGTGGGCCCACTCCTCCAGGAATGCCTGCCACCCGGGCGCCAGCTCGACCCTGGCCTTTGTGCGACAGCGCTTTTGGTGGTCTACTATGGTTCCTGATGTGTCTGAAATTTGTCGCTGCTTGCATTGTGTGTGCACAGAACAAGACTCCTTGGCAAGCTTCGGCTGGTCTCCTACAAACTCTGCCTGTCCCCCAACATCCCTGATCTCACATTTTCCTGGGCTTGTCATGGGTCTTCCCCCATCTGATGGCAACACCACCATCCTGACCGTAGTGGATTGGTTTTTCAAATCCGCCCACTTCATTCCTCTCCCCAAACTACCCTCTGCCAAAGAGACTGCCCAGCTCATGGTGCATCACGTCTTCCGGATCCATGAACTGCCCATGGACATGGTCTCGGACTGGGGTCCTCAGTTCTCGTCCCAGTTCTGGAAGGCATTCTGCACC
This sequence comes from Oncorhynchus kisutch, assembly GCF_002021735.2. Lineage (NCBI taxonomy): Eukaryota > Metazoa > Chordata > Actinopteri > Salmoniformes > Salmonidae > Oncorhynchus > Oncorhynchus kisutch. Next base: position 33,335,959 of record NC_034194.2, on the reverse strand, counting down.
CTCATTGTGCCGTCGGCCAGCCTGTCCTCCAGGTTCCACCCCCAGTCCAGCGGGCAGTCTGAGCGAGCCAACCAGGACCTCGAAACTACCCTGCGCTGCCAAATCCACCACCTGGAGCCAGCAGCTTGTGTGGGTCGAATATGCCCGCAACACCCTTCCCTGCTCTGCTACGGGCTTATCTCCCTTTGAGTGTTCCCTGGGGTATTAGCCCCTGCTCTTGCCTGAGCAGGAAGAGGAGGTTGGCATACCTTCTGCCCAGATGTTTGTCCAACGCTGTAGTTGTACCTGGAGGAGAGCCCAGTCGGCCCTCCTCAAGACCACCTCCAGATATCGACAACAAGCAGATCACCATCGGACCCCGGCTCCCCGGTATCGTCTCGAGCAGAAGGTATGACTTGTCACCCGGGATCTGCCCCTCCTGGTGGAGTCTTGCAAAATGTCCCCCCGGTTTATTGGCCCTTTTCCCATCTCCAAGATCATTAGCCCCTCTGCTGTCTGCCTTCTGTTGCCCCGTATCCTTTGTATTTATCCTACATTCCATGTTTCTAGAATAAAGCCCGTGTCTCACAGCTATTTGTCTTCTATTTCCAGGCCCACCCCTCCTCCCAATGTTGCCGATGACCATCCTGCGTACACGGTGAGATGCCTCCTGAGGTTTCAACCACGTGGCAGGGGTTTCCAGTACCTGGTTGACTGGGAGAGTTATAGCCTGGAGGAGAGGTGCTGGTCCCAGCTAGAGACATCCTGGACCCAGCCCTCATCACCGACTTCCACCGCTGACACCCTGGTCAACCAGGTATGCGCCCAGGTAAGACACCAGGTGGTGCCCTAGAGGGGGTTACTGTCACACCCTGATCTATTTCACCTGTTTATGTGATTTTCTCCACCCCGTTCCAGGTGTCGCCCATTCTCCCCATTATCCCCTGTTTATTTATACCTGTGTTCTCTTTTTTCTGTTGCCAGTTTGTCTTGTTTGTCAAGCCAACCAGCATTTTTGTGTCAGCTCCTGCTTTTCCCCAGTCTCTCTTTTCTCATTCTCTTGGTTTTTGACCCTTGCTTGTCCTGACCCTGTACCCACCCGCCTGACCACTCTGCCTGCCCCTTAGCCTGCCTGCTGTCCTGTACCTTGGCCCCACCTCTGGAATACCACCTTCTGCCTGACCTGACTCTGAGCCTGCCTGCCTACCATCCTGTACCTATGCCCCTGTTGCTGTACTAAACGCTGTTACTTTGACACGGTCTGCATCTGGGTCTTACCTTGATACCTGATAAATGAGTAGTTGTTCTAAAGCTTTTGATCGGTAGTATAAATTAATTTTTTACACAATAGGATTTTCAATCATTTCTGTTACTTTTGGTGATCTACTGCCTGGTGCTCAGGTGTGGAGCACAAAATAAGCTCTGTCATGTGTGCTCCCTCTCCGGCCTCTAGGTGACCAGCCTGCTCGTTATGGCGCACACCTGTCACCATCTTTACGCGCACCTGCGCATCATCAGACTCACCTAGACTCCATCATTTCCCTGATTACATTCCCGGAGGAAGTGCTGTCACTCCCTTTGGTTCCTTCCCCAGGCGTCATTGTTTCTGTTCCTGTGTCAGTTCTGTGCGTTGTTCGTGTTTCTTATTTTTGTATTATGTTATATTTATTTATTAAAACACTCACTCCCTGAACTTGCTTCCCGACTCTCAACAGACATTGTTACAGAATGACGCCTCACCTAATGGAAGCATCAGGGAGAGTCTTTTTGTTTTGATGTTTCGGTGGGAATGACGTCGGGTCCGGGAGCTGCTACAGGCTCTCATGCCTCAGACAGATCGCCAGGCTCCCCTGCCTCCACCGGTTCGTCGGGCTTTCATGCCTTCACCGGATCGCCAGGCTCCCTTGCTTCCACCGGCTAGTCAGGCTCTCATGTCTCAGCCGGATCACCAGGATCCCCTGCCTCAGCCGGCCTGTCAGGTTTCCGTGCCCCAGCTGGTGACAGATTCCCGCGCATCAGCAGGGGTGACCAGTCCGCTCCTGATCCCTGGGATCGTCCCTTTGGTTGGCATCCTGCGGCTGGAGTCGAATGCACCGGGGCTACCGTCACCAATGCTATCTCAGGAGCTCTAGGTCGCCATGCCAGTGTTTTATTTTTATTTTCTATTTTTTTTTACAAATGTTATAATTTTTCTTCCACTTTGACATTACAAAGTATTTTGTACAGATCGTTGGCAATTTTTTATATTTTGTTTATACATTTGAATCCCACCTTGTAACACAACAACATGTGGAAAAAGTCAAGGTGTATGTACAGTTGAAGTTGGAAGTTTACGTACACCTTAGCCAACTACATTTAAACTCAGTTTTTCACAATTCCTGACATTTAATCCTAGCAAAAAATGCCCTGTATTAGGTCAGGTAGGATCACCACTTCATTTTAAGAATGTGAAATGTCAGAATAATAGTAGAGAGAATTATTTATTTCATTTCATCACATTCCCAGTGGGTCAGAAGTTTACATACACTCAATTAGTATTTGGTAGCATTGCCTTTAAATTGTTTAACTTGGGTCAAACGTTTCGGGTAGCCTCCACAAGCTTCCCACAATAAGTTGGGTGAATTTTGTCCCATTCCTCCTGACAGAGCTGGTGTAACTGAGTCAGGTTTGTAGGCCTCCTTGCTCGCACACGCTTTTTCAGTTCTGCCACAAAATATTCTATAAGATTGAGGTCAGGGCTTTGTGATGGCCACTCCAATACCTTGACTTTGTTGTCCTTAAGCCATTTTGCCACAACTTTGGAAGTATGCTTGGGGTCATTGTCCATTTGGAAGACCCATTTGCGACCAAGCTTTAACTTCATGAATGATGTCTTGAGATGTTGCTTCAATATATCCACATAATTTCCATCCCTCATGATGCCATCTATTTTGTGAAGTGCCCCTGTCCCTCCTGCAGCAAAGCACCCCCACAACATGATGCTGCCACCCCTGGGCTTCATGGTCGGGATGTTGTTCTTCGGCTTGCAAGCATCCACCTTTTTCCTCCAAACATAACCATGTTCATAACTCAAGCATCTTCACAAGGTGCTTTGCTGTTGTTCAGGGATTGATTTGCAAGTGGTACCTTCGGGCGTTTGGAAATTGCTCCCAAGGATGAACCAGACTTGTGGAGGTCTACCATTTTTTTCTGAGGTCTTGGCTTATTTCTTTTGATTTCCGTATGATGTCAAGCAAAGAGGCACTGAGTCAGAATCTTCTAAAGCCATGACATAATTTTCTGGAATTTTCCAAGCTGTTTAAAGGCACAGTCAGCTTAGTGTAAGGAAACTTCTGATCCACTGGAATTATGATACAGTGAAATAATCTGTCTGTAAACACTTGCTGGAAAACTTCCTTGTGTCATGCACAAAATCCTAACTGACTTACCAAAACTATAGTTTGTTAACAATAAATGTGGTTGAAAAACAAGTTTTAATGACTCCAACCTAAGTATATGTAAACTTCCGACTTCAACTGCACTCTTTCCGAACGCACTGTATTTGATAATTCCAAAAATATCTTTCATGAAAAATATTGACTCGACATTCACTACCCCATGATACATCTCTGGGCTGAAAAGTGTCCCTATCGGGAGGTGTGTGTTTGTGATGTTTTGTACTGTTCAAAGACAACGTTCCCCCTCAATACTACCTTGAAAAAAGGCAGATCGATAAGCCATCGTGCTCCAGAGAATGTTCCTGGCACATACACATGTACGCGCGCACACACACTTACCCGTGCACACACATACATGAATCATACCCAGCAAATACGCTCGGAACGAGGGAGAGCTCGGTTTGTTGTTGTAAAGTTTTAACCTCTTGAAGGTCTCTAAAAAAGTGTTCTATTGAAAAAGTTTGGTTACCTTTTGAATTTGGATCTCGTGACTAGGTTGGCATCAGTTGCTGGGACCATTACATCTGTCCAGGGATCCTGCCAACCAAAAGTTTGAAGAACTGCTTGCAGTAGCATCTAGCCTAGCTTCAAACTAGCTATCAAGCTAGCAACGTTTAATTGACAGCTTGAACACAGCCCACGACGCGGTTAGCCCTTGTTAATGGGACCGCGGATTGTCCCGGGCTAAATCCCGGTAGTTTGTTGCTGTTTACATCTGCCCTTTGACCTGCCCTGTCTGGAACTGCGTTGAGTACCGGCGTTACCAATCATTGCTACCATGGCATCCAAAACCAAAGGTGGGAGTTATGGAGAGGACAATGTTTATCACAGTTAAAGGATCTTTTAAATGAACAAAAAGGATTGTACAAGCTGCTGTAACTACATCAAGAAAATAGCTTTTTCCATAAACTAATAGACTCAACTAACAAAAGAATGGACGTTTTGACCAGAGAGGTCCAGGACCCTTAAAGGGGAAAATAATAGAAAATAAGAAATAAGAATGAATAGAATGGGAGTTCCCATTCAAGTCAATGATGGCATAATGGGTGGACTGGCGGCCATTGCGGGAGTACCCATAGAAGCAAAGCAGGAAGTAAAAGCAGGAAGTGTACCCAGCAAGCTGTGCTGTGATTTGTTGAATCAACTCAAATGACATCACAAAAAATGCATTCCATTGTATTAGCCACATCAGTAAACATCATTTGAATGAACATTCTACATTACCATGGAAATGATTACATCACAATACAAGGCAGCCATTGTACCCATGAGTCTACCAGTCAAATCGCCAAGGTTAGAGCTTCCAAGCCCGTTTTATTCATTCTTATTTCTGTGATGAAAACACTAGGCTTTAGAACACCTGCTAACTCTAACTGTAATCAGTAATATTGGCATTGTTGCATCACTGGCAGGATTTGCCAAAAATAGCTCAATCCCAAAGCTGGCTGAAAGACCATGAACCAAGACCATGTATGAAAACATTATACATATTTTGAAAGCTGATAATGTTAATCAGTCAAGAAAAAAACACCTATATCTTTACACAACCTCCTAATGAAGATAGAGAAAAACTCACAGTAAAAGTAATACGTACAGTCATTTTAGTGAACGGTGGTATTTTTCTAGAATTCTATGGAATGTTCTGTAATCAGACACTTTCTTATCTGAATTGTACTGTATATTAACTAAATATCTGCACCAAAACATATAACAAAGGCATTTAGTCTTACATATGATCAGGAATGACATACTCAAAGGCATTTAGTCTTACATATGATCAGGAAAGACATACACAAAGGCATTTAGTCTTACATATGATCAGGAAAGACATACACAAAGGCATTTGGTCTTACATATGATCAGGAAAGACATACACAAAGGCATTTAGTCTTACATATGATCAGGAAAGACATACACAAAGGCATTTAGTCTTACATATGATCAGGAAAGACATACACAAAGGCATTTAGTCTTACATATGATCGGGAAAGACATACACAAAGGCATTTAGTCTTACATATGATCAGGAAAGACATACACAAAGGCATTTAGTCTTACATATGATCAGGAAAGACATACACAAGGGCATTTAGTCTTACATATGATCAGGAAAGACATACACAAAGGCATTTAGTCTTACATATGATCAGGAAAGACATACACAAAGGCATTTAGTCTTACATATGATCAGGAAAGACATACACAAAGGCATTTAGTCTTACATATGATCAGGAAAGACATACACAAAGGCATTTGGTCTTACATATGATCAGGAAAGACATACACAAAGGCATTTAGTCTTACATATGATCAGGAAAGACATACACAAAGGCATTTAGTCTTACATATGATCAGGAAAGACATACACAAGGGCATTTAGTCTTACATATGATCAGGAAAGACATACACAAAGGCATTTAGTCTTACATATGATCAGGAAAGACATACACAAAGGCATTTAGTCTTACATATGATCAGGAAAGACATACACAAAGGCATTTAGTCTTACATATGGTCAGGAAAGACATACACAAAGGCATTTAGTCTTACATATGATCAGGAAAGACATACACAAAGGCATTTAGTCTTACATATGATCAGGAAAGACATACACAAAGGCATTTAGTCTTACATATGATCAGGAAAGACATACACAAAGGCATTTAGTCTTACATATGATCAGGAAAGACATACACAAAGGCATTTAGTCTTACATATGATCAGGAAAGACATACACAAATGCATTTAGTCTTACATATGATCAGGAAAGACATACACAAAGGCATTTAGTCTTACATATGATCAGGAAAGACATACACAAAGGCATTTGGTCTTACATATGATCAGGAAAGACATACACAAAGGTATTTAGTCTTACATATGATCAGGAAAGACATACACAAAGGCATTTAGTCTTACATATGATCAGGAAAGACATACACAAGTAATGTAGTATTCATTAATCAAGAACATAATTGAGGGGAATACATCCTCTTGTTCCAACCCTGAAAACAAAGTGCAAGATGCAATTTTTTTTATGACAAAATATGATAAGGATAAGGCATATAATAACAACAATGTGCTTCTACAGCTTCATTTTCTTCTGTACATACATTCCACTAGGCCTATAGCCTAATACACAAAGAGTCCAAATGGGAGCAAATGAAAAGCACGTAAGAGAGGGAAAATGACCAATGACCAACTGAGCTACTGGGTGAATACTAGGAGTCCCTTGACTAGTGCCTATGTCTGCAATGACTGTCATTCATATTCCATTCACCCAGTTCAATGTAATATCTATAGGTTTAGGCTATTAAATGATACTCAAATGTTCACTATAACCCATCATGAGGTTGCTACAACCTAGCCTGTGAATGTCAGTTTACAGCGTAGGTGCACACAGGTCGAGAAACACATTTGAGTTGACAGACAGACAGTGACACATGGAAAGACAGTGACATTCACTAACGCCTTGCAAACTCTTTCCTTCATCTAGCTATGCGTAGGGTGTACTCATTAGTCCAACAGCTGCAAATGAGAGTTGGACAAATTCAGGAATGTTTATCCCCGTTTTGTTCCGTTTGGTTCCGTTTGTTGAAAAGTTTTTCAACAGAATCGAGAGGTGAGAGGATCACGCATAATCACAATTATATTTAGAACAGTTTATCTAAAAAGGATAACATTTTAGGATGGTCCTCCCTTTCCTCCTCTGAGGAGCCTCCACTGGTATATATAGGCCTAATAGTACATAACAATAAAACATAATTGACCATTACCAGCTAGACCAGGATGATTTCGGCTAGTTATCAAGCTGAATACCAGCCTGAGCTTTCAAAAGTCATAGATATTAGCTAATTAGCTAGCTACCATTCATCATAAGGGTTAGGCTTCAGGCTTAGACTACATTCATTCTTGCAATCAACAGCTAGCTAACAAATTCTCTTCAAATTGACAATATTAGCATTTTATTTTGAACAGTTTCGAAGACAACACTAACATCAAAAATCCAAGAGAAGAGCTAAATCAAGTAGATACTGTGCATTTGGAAGGTTTTCAGACCCCTTGAATTTTTCCAAATGTTATTACATTACTGCTGCATTCTAAAATGTATTAACTGTTTCTTTCCTTTTCAATCTACACAAAATAATCCATAATGACAAAGCAAAAACAGTTATTTATAAATTTCTACAAATGTATAAAAAATTAAAAACAGAAATACCTTATTTACACAAGTATTCAGACCCTTTGCTATGAGACACAAAATTGAGCTCAGGTGCATCCTGTTTCTATTGATCATCCTTGATTTCTTCAACTTGATTGGAGCCCATCTGTGGTAAATTCAATTGATTGGACATGATTTGAAAAGGCACACACCTGTCTATATAAGGTCACAAAGATGACAGTGCATGTCAGAGCAAAAACCAAGTCATGAGGTCGAAGGAATTTTCCGTAGAGCTCCGAGACAGGATTGTATTAAAGCACAGATCGGAGGGAAGGTACCAAAACATTTCTGCAGCATTGAAGTTCCCCAACAACACTGTGGCCTCTATCATCTTTAATTGGAAGACGTTTAGAACCACCAAGACTCTTCTTAGAGCTGGCCACCTGGCTGACAGAGCTCCAGAGTTCCTCTGTGGAGATGGGAGAACCTTCCAGTAGGATCTCTGCAGCACTCCATCAATCAGGCCTTTATGGTAGAGTGGCCAGATGGAAGCCACACCTCAGTAAAAGGCACATGACAGCCCGCTTGGAGTTTGCAATGGTCACCTAAAGGATTCTGACCATGAGAAACGAGATTCTCTGGTCTGATGAAACCAAGATTGAACTCTTTGGCCTGAATGCCAAGTGTCACGTTTGGAGGAAACCTGGCACCATCTCTACAGAGAAACATGGTGGTGGCAGCATCATCCTGAGGGGATGTTTTTCAGCGGCAGGGACTGGGTTAGGATCGAGGGAAAGATGAGTGGATCAATGTACAGAGAGATCCTTGATGAAAACCTGCTTCAGAGCGCTCAGGACCTCAGACTTCGGCGAAGGTTCACCTTCCAACAGCATAACCGTCCAACAGGAGTGGCTTCGGGACAGGTCTCTGAATGTACTTGAGTGGCAAAGCCAGAGCCCAGACTTGAACCAAATCTAACATATCTGTTGAGACCTGAAAATAGTTTTGCAGTGACACTCCACAGCCAACCTGACAGAGATTGAGAGGATCTGCAGAGAAGAATGGTAGAAACTCCCCAAATACAGGTGTGCCAAGCTTGTAGAGTCATACCCAAGAAGACTCAAGGCTGTAATCCCTGCAAAAGATGCTTCAACAAAGTACTGAGTAAAGGGTCTGAATACTTATGTAAATGTGAGATTCAAGTTATTAAAAAAAAAAATGTAAATGTGCAAACATGCCTAAAAACCTGCTGCTTTGTCATTATGGGATATGTTGTGTAGATTTATGAGGGAATAAGGCTGCAACGTAACAAAATGTGTCATGTGTGAAGGGGTCTGAATACCTTCCGAATGCACTGCACTGTAGCTAGCTAACCAGCTACCATGCCTCGTTTTTGCTGACTGTATACTTGGCTTGTTATCAGAAGTTCATTTCACAGACTCATTTATCAATCTGAAAAAATACCATTAGCAGCATAAAAAATGAATTGTATACAGTTTCTTACCTTAATATCGTCCTGATCTCAATAACAAAGCTGTCAAAGTTGTGAGAACTCTTTCAGGTCTAGTGGAGGTGAGGTGCCTCCCAGTGGCAGCATTCACTTTCAGTCCCCTGTCAAATTTAACAATTTGCTCAAACCTGCCAATGATGCATTGGTGTCCGTTGTTACTCTGGCAATTCAAGATTGCACTACCCATAGTTCTATTAAACCTTCTTCAATATCAAAATCCTAAAAATGTCTATGTTCTATGCACATGTTTAGTATTAGTGGATGGAATGCATATTTTTGCTTAGCTTTAATTCCTTAATTGTTTCCATTCTCTTTTAAGGACAGGCACCACAGGCTGAAATTAAATTTTTGTATTTACCTATCAACATTTTTACATTTGTTGGTATTTCTTCAAAAAGTAAACATAAAAATATCCAAAAAACTACATGGAAATATATATTTTATGTAGTTTATCATACTAACATTGTCAACGTTTTTATGAATTTTAAGCACTTTAAAATGGACATATACTGAGTGTACAAAGAAATCCTTAATAGGGTGTGCTTGCCTGGCCTTAAGAACAGTTTGCAGTTCTCCCAGGGAGAGGTGGATGTCCTGAAAGAGACTTGCAGCAAGATGACAACAAACTGTATGTCCTCTCGAGGTTACATTATTACTTTCTGTGAACCATTATTAACAATGACAGGGAAAACAGATTATCTAAATCTGTAACTCAGTCAAATCTTCGAAATTGTTGCATGTTACGTTTATATTTTTGTTCAGTATAATTTAGAAGAGATCATACAAAAAATAATCATCAGGATTTTATTTTATTTTTTATTTAAAAAATGTATGTTGGTCTGATGTGTATGAGGAAGTGAATCCAGATGCAGCACTGGAAGTATTTGTAAAATTATTCATCAAATCAAATGTATTTATAAAGCCCTTCGTACATCAGCTGATATCTCAAAGTGCTGTACAGAAACCCAGCCTAAAACCCCAAACAGCAAGCAATGCAGGTGTAGAAGCACGGTGGCTAGGAAAAACTCCCTAGAAAGGCCAAAACCTAGGAAGAAGCCTAGAGAGGAACCAGGCTATGAGGGGTGGCTAGTCCTCTTCTGGCTATGCCGGGTGGAGATTATAACAGAACATGGCCAAGATGTTCAAATGTTCATAAATTACCAGCATGGTCAAATAATAATAATTACAGGCAGAACAGTTGAAACTGGAGCAGCAGCACGGCCAGGTGGACTGGGGACAGCAAGGAGTCATCATGGCAGGTAGTCCTGAGGCATGGTCCTAGGGCTCAGGTCCTCCGAGAGAGAGAAAGAAAGAGAGAAAGAGAGAATTAGAGAGAGCATACTTAAATTCACACAGGACACCGGATAGGACAGGAGAATTACTCCAGATATAACAAACTGACCCTAGCCCCCCGACACATAAACTACTGCAGCATAAATACTGGAGGCTGAGACAGGAGGGGTCAGGAGACACTGTGGCCCCATCCGATGATACCCCCGGACAGGGCCAAACAGGAAGGATATAACCCCACCCACTTTTCCAAAGCACAGCCCCCACACCACTAGAGGGATATCTTCAACCACCAACTTACCATCCTGAGACAAGGCCGAGTATAGCCCACAAAGATCTCCGCCACGGCACAACCCAAGGGGGGGCGCCAACCAAGACAGGAAGATCACATCAGTGACTCAACCCAATTGTTGAGAAGCATGCACCTGTTAAGAAACTAACCGTGAGAACTGTTAGAACCCACTGGAATGGCATATTATAACCTATGTTGTGATAATCGTGTTGTTTGCTATACAACCCATTCGTTCGCTGTATAACCCATTCGTTCATACGCCACCGTTATATACAATAAGGCCATGACAACAGTCACACAATAAGGCCATAACAACCCATACGTTTGTTTCATCACAAAACTGGAGAGCAACATCTGTCCGGTGAAGTACACAAGGAAAATATTGCATGTAACAAACAGTTATACCACCTGCAGCAACTACTGATTTAGAATCACAGTGTGTGTGTGTGTGTGTGTTTGTATGTGCGTGCATACGTGAGCGTGTGTGTGCGTGCATGCGTGAGAAAGTGAAACAAAAAATGGTGACTCACCCTACTTGTGGACTAGTTGAATGCCAATACCATCCTCCTCTCTTTCATGTTGGCAAAATGGTATATGGCTCAAATAAGCTACCTTGCTAAAATGCTTGCCAGCCTGACTTGCTCGCAAGGGCAACAATGAACCAGCTAAGTTAGCTAGCTAGTTAGTTAATGTGAGCCCACTAGGCTACATCTAGGCTACATATTGAACTTCAATCGTCTCAGACCAGTGGCACAACACATTCGTTTATGGCTAGATCAGGAATCGGCGTCAGAAATAGACAAGTTTTTCTGAAAATGACATTTGCTTAGGAATTGTTTTGATTGGTGTGAAGCCAATTGATTAGCGTGAAGCCAATTGATTATGGACAGACTCAGACATAATTTACAACCACAGTAGTTGAGTCCGCCAGATCGTAGGCAGTAGGGATGACAAAGTGTTATATTGATAGGTGCCATAATTCTGTCCTGCTTGAGCATTCTAAATGTAATGAGTACTTTTGGGTGTCAGGGAAAATGTATGGAGTAAAAAGTACAGTATTTTCTTTAGAAATGTAGTGGAGTAAAAGTAGAAGTTGTCGAAATAAAAATAGTAAAGCAGGGTACAGATACCCCCAAAAACTACTTAAGTAGTACTTAAAAGTATTTTTACTTAAGTACTTTACACCTCTGGAAACAGTTGAGCTCAGCTCAATTCTGAGCTAATTATTTATAGGCCAAAATGCTTGCTGGCGTCAATCAATCAAATGCTACGGCGACAACATGTGATACCCTTTTTGTCCAGACAGCATCAGTTACATGGGCTACACATACTGAGACAGAGGGGCGTTGTTTCCCTCACTCAGATGATTTCTCCGGCACGATTCAGACACTTTCGAATTGACAGAAAATTATGAAAACACAGAGACGAAAGATACATTATTTTATTTAAAAAATAAATGTATTGGTAAAATATTTGGCGAATCCTGACTTGCCTTGGCATCCGCGACTTATGCCACTGGTTGACATAGTAAATTGAGAATGTTGTGACTAAACTTTTCAAAAAGCAGAACAAATTATATTACCAAAGAAAGATCAATGACATACAACACAATGGGAAAATACTTTGGAGTACCTTAAATGATATAATGGGCAGAATACCCATTTCATCTCCATCAATCATTGAAGTTGTTGGTCATTTATTATAAAACATTTCAATATTGCAAATCATTATTAGCAATAAGTTGAAAAACTCAGAAGTGAAATGACAACATTGAACAGCGAACCATCACATTTTTTTATAAAAGATCTAATAATGAAAGAGAAGGATTGTTGTTTTGATGTTGGTCAAGTTAGTGTGGAAGAGATAGAAAACTAATGTTATCCATCAATAATGATGAACCACCAGGTATAGACAACCTGAATGGGAAACTATAGAGAACGGTAGCAGACTGTATTACCACCAGGTATAGACAACCTGAATGGGAAACTATAGAGAACGGTAGCAGACTGTATTACCACCAGGTATAGACAACCTGGATGGGAAACTATAGAGAACGGTAGCAGACTGTATTACCACCAGGTATAGACAACCTGGATGGGAAACTATAGAGAACGGTAGCAGACTGTATTACCACCAGGTATAGACAACCTGAATGGGAAACTATAGAGAACGGTAGCAGACTGTATTACCACCAGGTATAGACAACCTGAATGGGAAACTATAGAGAACGGTAGCAGACTGTATTACCACCAGGTATAGACAACCTGAATGGAAAACTATAGAGAACGGTAGCAGACTGTATTACCACCAGGTATAGACAACCTGGATGGGAAACTATAGAGAACGGTAGCAGACTGTATTACCACCAGGTATAGACAACCTGGATGGGAAACTATAGAAAGCCAAGTCAACAAACAGGTCACTGACCATCTCGAATCCCACCGCACCTTCTCCGCTGTGCAATCTGGTTTCCGAGCCGGTCATGGGTGCACCTCAGCCACACTCAAGGTACTCAACGATATCATAACCGCCATCGATAAAAGACAGTACTGTGCAGCCGTCTTCATCGACCTTGCCAAGGCTTTCGACTCTGTCAATCACCATATTCTTATCGGCAGACTCAGGAGCCTCGGTTTTTCGGATGACTGCCTTGCCTGGTTCACCAATTACTTTGCAGACAGAGTTCAGTGCGTCAAATCGGAGGGCATGCTGTCTGGTCCTCTGGCAGTCTCTATGGGGGTGCCACAGGGTTCAATTCTCGGGCCGACTCTTTTCTCTGTGTATATCAATGATGTTGCTCTTGCTGCGGGCGATTCCCTGATCCACCTCTACGCAGACGACACCATTCTATATACCTTCGGCCCGTCTTTGTATATAGACTCCCCCTTTGTTTTCTACTGTGTTATTGACTTGTTAATTGTTTACTCCATGTGTAACTCTTTGTTGTCTGCTCACACTGCTATGCTTTATCTTGGCCAGGTCGCAGTTGCAAAACTTCTAGGATTAACATCGGATGGTCAGTTATCATGGGCAAATCATATTGACAAAGTTGGGGTGGGGTATGTCTGTTATAAAACGATGTTCTGTGTTTTTTACACAAAAATCTACTAGTCACTAGAATCTACTACTCGGTCAGGCTCTGGTCTTGTACCATCTTGACTACTGTCTGGCAATATGGTCAAGTGCAACAAAGACCTAGCAAAGCTGCAGCTGGCTCAAAACAGAGCAGTACGCCTAGCCCTTAACTGCACATATAGAACTATCAGCAACATGCACACTAGTCTTTCCTGGTTGAGGGTTGATGAGAGATTAACTGCTTCTATTCTAGTTTTTATGATAAATATTACTGTAATGAAAATGTCAGATTGTCTGCATAATCAAATAACATTCAGCTCAGACATCCATACGTACCCCACAAGACATGCCACCAGGGGTCTCTTCAGACACCCATACATACCCCACAAGACCTGCCACCAGGGGTCTCTTCAGACATCCAGACGTACCCCACAAGACATGCCACCAGGGGTCTCTTCAGACACCCATACATACCCCACAAGACATGCCACCAGGGGTCTCTTCAGACATCCATACATACCCCACAAGACATGCCACCAGGGGTCTCTTCAGACACCCATACATACCCCACAAGACATGCCACCAGGGGTCTCTTCACAGTCCCCATGTCCAAAACAATTTCACGGCAATGCACAGTTTTATACAGAGCCGTGAGTGCATAGAACTCCCTTCCATCTCCAATTAACAGCTAAATTACCAGCTAAACTAATGGAAGGGTGGGGACTGTGAGGGGACACACACAAACACACACCCACACAGACACATTCTAGCAAACATTATATATTTTCTGTATTGTTTGTATATCGTTGTATTTTAATGTGTGTGACTGTCCTTGTCTATCAGTGTATCAGTGTTTTGTTAGTTGTCATGTTTTGTGTTTTTTGTGGAACCCAGGAAGTGTAGCTGCTGCTTCTGCAAAAGCTAATGGGGATCCAAATAAGTAAATAATACACAAATGCATCAATGCCTCCCCTACTGTCTGTCTGGCTCTGCTCGGTCTCTCAGCCACAATGCAACTGTCTGTCTGGCTCTCCTCTGTCTCTCAGCCACAATGCAAGTGTCTGTCTGGTACTCCTCTGTCTCTCAGCCACAATGCAACTGTCTGTCTGGCACTCCTCTGTCTCTCAACCACAATGCAAGTGTCTGTCTGGCTCTCCTCGGTCTCTCAGCCACAATGCAACTGTTTGTCTGGCACTCCTCTGTCTCTCAACCACAATGCAACTGTCTGTCTGGCACTCCTCTGTCTCTCAGCCACAATGCAACTGTCTGTCTGGCTCTCCTCTGTCTCTCAGCCACAATGCACGTGTCTGTCTGGTACTCCTCTGTCTCTCAGCCACAATGCAACTGTCTGTCTGGCACTCCTCTGTCTCTCTACCACAATGCAAGTGTCTGTCTGGCTCTCCTCGGTCTCTCAGCCACAATGCAACTGTCTGTCTGGCACTCCTCTGTCTCTCAGCCACAATGCAACTGTTTGTCTGGCACTCCTCTGTCTCTCAACCACAATGCAACTGTCTGTCTGGCACTCCTCTGTCTCTCAGCCACAATGCAACTGTCTGTCTGGCACTCCTCTGTCTCTCAGCCACAATGCAACTGTCTGTCTGGCACTCATCTGTCTCTCAGCCACAATGCAACTGTCCGTCTGGCACTCCTCTGTCTCTCAGCCACAATGCAACTGTCTGTCTGGCACTCCTCTGTCTCTCAACCACAATGCAACTGTCTGTCTGGCACTCCTCTGTCTCTCAGCCACAATGCAACTGTCTGTCTGGAGGGGAAAATGGAGCAGCGGGTGAGCAACAGCCAGCTGGGCTTAGAACAGACAGAACAGACATGGTAATGAGTGCTGGGTAAGACTGAGACTATCCCCATGTTCTAGAGACAGGGGAGAAACATAACCAATAATTAAGGAAAGGGTTTCAGGGAACCAGGAGAGACAGGGGAGAGTGGGGGAGGAAGGGGGAGTGCAGGGGGAACCTCCTTTGTTTTCTGTGCTGAGGAGGGGGGTAGTGGAGGCAGGAGTTGGGAGGGGGGGTATGTCTCTCTGGTGACAGTGACAAATGCGGCACGATAGGACTGGGGAGCCTCGGGGATCTGATTTACTTCCAGTGGCACACACACACACACAGACACACGCACACACACTCTCTCTCTCTCTCTCTCTCCATAGGGTTCTGTCTCTCTCATCCCCCACCATGCGTCTCTCTCTCTCTCTATAGCTGTGTTTACACCTTGCATCAGCATGTGGACACAGCAGTGGTTCAAACTGTAGAACCCAGCTCCTACATTTGAATAAAAAAATATATTTTATCAAACAAAACTACGCTACATTTTATCTCTGGGACCGTCAGGATGACAAATCAGAGCACGATTATTGAATGTAAGGTCATTATTTACCTTCAGAGGAGAATGTATCAAACCAGTTGCCGTGATAAAAGTGTTTTGTTGTTGTGCACTCTCCTCAAACAATAGCATGGTCTTCTTTCACTGTAATAGCTACTGTAAACTGGACAGTGCAGTTAGATTAACAATAATTTAAGCTTTCTGCATATATAAGACATGTATATGTCCTATGAAATGTTCTTGTTACTTACAACATCATGCTAATCACATCAGGACACGTTAGCTCAACAAACCCGCGGGGGGACATCAATCCCATAGAGGCTAACTGCTTTCCCCATGGGAAGAACGGCAGATTTTTACCACCTTGCCGGCTCGGTTGGGCCAGTAACCTTTCAGTTATTGGCCCAACGCTCTTAGCCACTAGGCCACCTGCCACGCGTTCTCCTGTTCCCCCTCCTGGAATTACAGTCTTTGGCCTTACTGTACAATCTTTTCAAATATTAGATTTTGCGCTGGCATTGGATGGCAATACGCTGGAAGAATTTAGGTAGACTTGTTCTCAAATTCCCTTTGTTAAAATCCCCAGCTACAATAACTGCAGCCTCAGAATGTATGGTTTCCAGTTTGCATAGAGTCCAGTGAAGTTCCTTGATCTTGGTGTCTGCTTGAGGGGGAATGCACGTTAGTTATTGTCACAGCTGTGTACATTCCCCCTCAAGCAGACACCAAGACGGCCATCAAGGAACTTCACTGGACTCTATGCAAACTGGAAACCATACATCCTGAGGCTTTTCAGTGGTATTGTTTTCAAACATGCCCCCATAAAGAAAATGAGAATTAAAAACAGGTTCAGCCCATGGTTCGACTGTGATCTTGCAGAGTTACTCCACCTCAAGAATTGCATTTGGTGAAAGGCTCAGCACACGCATACTCAGGCTGACTGGCTATCATTCAGGCAAATTAGAAAAAAGTTCACTCAGGCTATCCGGAAGGCCAAAGTTAGATACTTTAAGGAGCAGTTCTCTCTCTGTGCGTCTAACCCCAAGAAGTTCTGGAAAACAGTTAAAGACCTGGAGAATAAACCCTCCTCCCCACAGCTGCCCATGTCCCTTAATGTTTATGATGTGGTTTTTACTAACAAGAAGCACATGGCTGAGCTCTTTAATCACCACTTCATTAAGTCGGGATTCCTATTTGACTCAGCCATTCCTCCTTGCCCATCCAAAATGTCCTCATCTCCCACCTCTTCTAACACAACTATCCCTGATGCCTTTCACTCTTTTTCCCCTGCCCCACTACAAAGTTTCTCCCTGCAGGAAGTCACTGAGTCCGAGGTGCTAAAGGAGCTCCTTAAACTTGACCCCCAAAAAACATCTGGGTTAGATGGTTTAGACCCTTTCTACTAGACGTTGCTGCCCCTATCATCGCAAAGCCTATCTCCAACCTTTTTAACCTGTCTCTCCTTTCTGGGGAGGTTCCCATTGCTTGGAAGCAGCCACAGTTTGTCCTTTATTTAAAGGGGGAGATCAAGCTGATCCTAACTGTTATAGGCCTATTTCTATTTTGCCCTGTTTATCAAAAGTGTTGGAAAAACTTGTCAATAATCAACAGGCTGGCTTTCTTGATGTCTATAGTATTCTCTCGGGTATGCAATCTGGTTTCCGCTCAGATTATGGATGTGTCACTGCAACCTTAAAGGTCCTCAATGATGTCACCATTGCCCTTGATTCTAAGCAATCTTGTGCTGCTATTTTTATTAACTTGGCCAAAGCTTTTGACAGGGTAGACCATTCCATTCTTGTGGGCCGGCTAAGGAGTATTGCTGTCTCTGAAGGGTCTTTGGCCTGGTTTGCTAACTACCTCTCTCAAAGACTGCAGTGTATGAAGTCAGAAAATCTGCTGTCTCAGCCACTGCCTGTCACCAAGGGAGTACCCCAAGGCTCAATCCTAGGCCCCATGTTCTTCTCAATTTACATCAACATCATAGCTCAGGCTGTAGAAAGCTCTCTCATCCATTTATATGCAGATGATACAGCCTTATTCTCAGCTGGCCCTCCCCGGATTTTGTGTTAAATGCTCTGCAACAAAGCTTTCTTAGTGTCCAACAAGCTTTCTCTACTCTTAACCAATGTTCACATTTGCCACCAATGCTCCTTATAGGACACATCACTGCACTCTATACTATTTTGTAAACTGGTCATCTCTGTATACAAGTCGCAAGACCCACTGGTCGATGCTTATTTATAAAAACCCTTTTCGCCCTGACTACACCGTGAGCGTCTTGTGCGCGAGCGTTGCAAAATACATTTAGAAATCTATATTGTTAAATTATTGCACCCACACTGCTCGCGCGTGCCAACAAGCGTCTGCGTTGCAGATCGCGCTGCAAGTCCTGCCTCTACCATCTCTTCATTGGTTTATAGAAGCAGGTACCCATGTACCATCTCCTCATTGGTTATACCCATGTGGGTGACTGAAAGACGAACGAGGTCGGTGGCGGTAATGCACCTATTTTATGAAAGTTGGCAATCGCAATATAAAGTCCGGAGAAGAAAAAGCCTGGAAGGAGGAGAGATGACTAGAAACGATTCGGTTGACCATTTTATGTGTGGATTAATTGTCAGAGTAGAGGACCTTGTGCATTTTAAGTAAAATAACAACTCAATGTTTATATCCCAGGACAAATGATCTAGCAACAGCAAGCTAGCTAAATAGGACAAATTAGCTAGCAAGTGCAAGCTAGCTAGCTATAAATTGCCATAAATGTTTAATGCTTTTCGACCTGTCCCCAAATTAATGTAATTGGTTCAGAGTTTGTTTTGATATTTTAACCTGCGTGTTGTGATCGAGTTTGGTGTGGGGGGGACAACATACATTTATGCACGATGGCGCAGGATGGTGCACGTGCGCAGCCAGTTTGGGTTCCATGTTAGGCCTCACTCCCCCCTATCTGAGATATCTACTGCAGCAGTCATTCTCCACATACAACACCCATTCTGCCAGTCAGTCTGTTAAAGGTCCCCAAAGCACAGACATACCTGGATCGCTCCTCTTTTCAGTTTGCTGCAGCTAGCGACTGGAACGAGCTCCAACAAACACTCAAACTGGACAGTTTTATTTCAATCTCTTCTTTCAAAGACTCAAACATGGACACTCTTACCGACAGTTGTGGCTGCTTCGCATGAAGTATTGTTGTCTCTAACTTCTTCTTCCCTTTGTGCTGTTGACTTTGCCCAATAATGTTTGTACCATGTTTTTGTGCTGCTACCATGTGTTGCTACCATGTTGTTGTCATGTTGTGTTGCTACCATGCTGTGTTGTCATGTTTTGCTGTTATGTTGTTGTCTTAGGTCTCTCTTTATGTAGTATTGTGTCTGTCTTGTTGTAATGTGTGTTTTGTCCTTTATCTATATTGCATTTATAAAAAAAATTCCCAGGCCTCTGTCCACGCAGGAGGCCTTTTGCCTTTTGGTAGGCCCGTCATTGTTAATAAGAATTTGTTCTTAACAGGACTTGCCTAGTTTAATAAAAGTTCAATAAAAATAAATACATCAATTAAAAAGGCTGCATTTATTGTAGCTGGGGATCTTAACAAAGCAAATTTGAGAACAAGTCTACCTAAATTATTCCAGCATATTGGTTGCGCTACGCGCATGCGCAACACCCTCGGCCACTGCTACTCTAACTTCCACGATGCATACAAAGCCCGCCCCAGCCCTCCCTTCGGCAAATCCGACCACGACGCCATCTTGCTCCTTCCGTCTTATAGGCAAAAACTCAAAGAGGATGTACCAGTGACGAGAACCATTCAACATGACCAATCGGAAGCCACTCTTCAAGATTTTTTGGATCACACGGACTGGAATATGTTCCGGTCAGGCTCAGAGAACAACATCAACCTATACTCTGACTCGGTGAGTGCGTTCATAAAGAAGTGCATTGGAGATGTTGTACCCACTGTGACTATTAAAACCTACCCTAACCAGAACCATGGATGCATGGCGGCATTCACTCAAAACTGAAAGCGTGATCCACCGCATTTAGCAGCATATCGATTGTGCTACCAGGGCTGGTAAAACCCTGGATCATTTCTATTCTAACTTCCAAAACACATATAAGGCCCTCCCCAACCCTCCTTTCGGAAAAGCTGATCACGACTCCATTTTGTTGCTCCCTGCCTATAGACAGAGACTAAAACAGGAAGCTCCAGCGCTCAGGTCTGTTCAACACTGGTCCGAACAATCTGATTCCATTCCTTGATTCCATTTCTTCAAGATTGCTTCGATGATGTGGATTGGGATATGTTCCGCATTGCGTCAAACAACAACATTGACGAATACGCTGATTCGGTGAGTTGGTTTATTAGGAAGTGCATCGGCGATGTCGTACCCACAGCAACTATTAAAACATTCCCAAACTAGAAACCGTGGATTGATGGCAGCATTCGCGTGAAACTGAAAGCGCGAACCACTGCTTTTAATCAGGGCAAGGTAACCGGAAACTTGACCGAATACAAACAATGTAGCTATTCCCTCCGCAAGGCAATCAAACAAGCCAAAAGTCAGTATAGAGACAAAGTAGAGTCGCAATTCAATGGCTCAGACACAAGAGGTATGTGGCAGGGTCTACAGTCAATCACAGTCAATCACTGATTACAAAAAGAAAACCAGCCCCGTCGCGGACCAGGATGTCTTGCTCCCAGACAGACTAAACAACTTCTTTGCTTGCTTTGAGGACAATACAGTGCCACTGACACGGCCCGCTACCAAAACCTGCAGACTCTCCTTCACTGCAGACGATGTGAGTAAAACATTTAAACGTGTTAACCCTCGCAGGGATGTAGGCCCAGGCGGCATCCTCAGCAGCGTCCCAAAGCATACGCAGACCAACTGACTGGTGTGTTTACGGACATATTCAATCAATCCTTGAATCCACATGCTTCATGAGGGCCACCATTGTTCCTCTTCCCAAGAAAGCTAAGGTAACTGAACTAAATGACTACTGCCCCGTAGCACTCACTTCCATCATCATGAAGTGCTTTGAGAGACTAGTCAAGGACCATATCACCTCCACCCTACCTGACACCCTAGACCCACTCCAATTTGCTTACCGCCCCAATAGGTCCATAGACAACGCAATCGCAACCACACTCATAGCGGGCCCCGGAATCCACACAGGTGGATTGTATTTATCATCATTAGTCATTTCGGTCAACATTGGATCATTCAGAGATCCTCACTGAACTTCTGGAGAGAGTTTGCTGCACTGAAAGTAAAGGGGCTGTAATTTTGCACGCCCAATTTTTCTGTTTTTGATTTGTTAAAAAGGTTTGAAATATCCAATAAATGTCGTTCCACTTCATGATTGTGTCCCACTTGTTGTTGATTCTTCACAAAAAAATACAGTTTTATATCTTTATGTTTGAAGCCTGAAATGTGGCAAAAGGTCGCAAAGTTCAAGGGGGCTTACTTTCGCAAGGCACTGTAAATATGAACTTTATCGAACAAAACATACATGTATTGTGTAACATGAAGCCCTATGAGTGCCATCTGATGAGGATCATCAAAGGTTAGTGATTCATTTTATCTCTATTTCTGCTTTTTGTGACTCCTCTTTTTGGCTGGAAAATGGATGTATGTTTTTTAGTGACTAGGCGCTGACGTAACACAATCGCATGGTGTGCTTTCGCAGTAAAGCCTTTTTGAAATCGGACACTGTGGTTGGATTAACAAGAAGTCTATCTTTAAAATAGTGTGTAATACTTGTATGTTTGATGAATTTTAATTATAAGATTTCTGTTGTTTGAATTTGGCGCCCTGCACTTTCACTGGCTGTTGTCAAATCAATCCCATTAATTGGATTTGAGCTATAAGATTTTTAAGTTTTAAGGAAAGAAATTGCACAAATGTACTTTTCCAAGGCACACCTGTTAATTGAAATGCATTCCAGGTGACCAGCTCATGAAGCCAGTTGAGAAATGCCAAGAGTGTGCAAAGCTGTCATCAAGGCAAAGGGTGGTTACTTTAAAGAATCTCAAATATAAAATATATCTTGATTTGTTTAACACTTTTTTGGTTAGTACATGATTCCATATGTGTTATTTCATAGTTTGATTTCTTCACTATTATTCTACAATGTAGAAAATAGTCAAAATAAAGAATAACCCTTGAATGAGTAGGTGTGTCCAAACTTTTGACTGGTACTGTACGTCATTTCTATTGGACTGAGGCATTCGACCACAGTGTCAGTAGGCAGTTGGTTTCTAATGAAGACCATGATCTTAATTCTGGAGGAATTGTGGAGGTATCGTTGTCCATGAATACTACTTCAACTACAGGTGTGATTTTTTTGAGAGGGTGGGACAACGGTTACGTTGGTGAAAAGTATACACTTCGTTGTCAGGATTAGTTTACTCTTCAAGGATACCATACAAGGTGCTTCTTCGACTACCTTCGGAGGTGGTCAGGAAGATCTAATCACAATCAGATCGCAATGCGTCTTTTGATTGTCTACATCTGTCGACAAATGTGGGAGCAATCAGAATTTGGGCAAAATCAGGAAAGCAGACACTTGTTAGAATCAGGTTTAAACTGGGCTTTTGTGTAGCCCAGTGGAATGCAGCAGCCCCCTTGGTTATCCACAGCCAAATAGCCAAAGATAGGAGCCCTAATCAGCCATGGGAATGAGGGGGAATTCATTAACACAGACAGATGATGATGAAGCAGGGAGAGGGGAGCATTACTCATACATACACAGCCAGGCAGTGATCATGGTGGTTATAAGGAAGAGAGACAGAGAGATAGAGAGAGAGAATGAGAGAGACAGAGAGAGAAACAGAGGCATTCTAGGGCACTCTATGCCATCAAAAGGAACATAAAATTTGACATACCAATTAGGATCTGGCTAAAAATACTTGAATCAGTTATAGAACCCATTGCCCTTTATTCAATTCATTTCAAGGGGATTTATTGGCATGGGAAACATATGTTAACATTGGCAAAGCAAGTGAAATAGATAATATACAAGAGTTAAATAAACAATAAAAAGGAACAATGAACACTACACTCACAGAAGTTTCAAAAGAATAAAGATATTACAAATGTCATATTATATATATATATACAGTGTTGTAACAATGTGCAAATGGTTAAAGTACAAAAGGGAGAAAAAAAGGGTTGTATTTACAATGGTGTCTTCAGTGGTTGACCTTTTCTTGTGGCAACAGGTCACTAATCTTGCTGCTGTGATGGAACACTGTGGTATTTCACCCAGTAGATATGGGAGTTGATCAAAATTGGGTTTGTTTTCGAATTCTTTGTGGATCTGTGTAATCTGAGGGAAATATGTATCTCTAATAATGGTCATACATTTGGCAGGAGGTTAGGAAGTGCAGCTCAGTTTCCACCTCATTTTGTGGGCAGTGTGCACATAGCCTGTCTTCTCCTGAGAGCCAGTAGCAAGGCTATATTCACTGAGTCTGTACATAGTCAAAGCGTTCCTTATGTTTGGGTCAGTCACTGTGGTCAGGTATTCTGTGTCCTCTCTGTTTAGGGCCAAATAGCATTCTAGTTTGCTCTGTTTTTTTGTCAAGTATTTATCTTTTTGTTTTCTCATGATTTTGTTGGGTCTAATTGTGCTGCTGTCCTGGGGCTCTGTTCACAAACACAAACACACCCCACAGAGCCCCAGGACAACAATTAGACCCAACCAAATCATGAGAAAACAAAAAGATAAATAGTTGACAAAAAAACACAGAGCCCCAGGACCAGCTTGCTTAGGGGACTCTTCTCCGGGTTCATCTTTCTGTAGATGATGGCTTTGTTATGGAAGGTTTGGGGATTGCTTCCTTTTCAGTGGTTGTAGAATTTAATGTCTCTTTTCTGGATTTTGATAAATAGCGGGTATCGGCCTAATTCTGCTCGGCATGCATTATTTGGTGTTCTACGTTGAACACAGAGGATATTTTTGCAGGATTCTGCATGCAGAGTCTCAATTTGGCGTTTGTCCCATTTCAGGAATTCTTGGTTGGTGAGCGGACCCCAGACCTCACAACCATAAAGGGCAATGGGTTCTATAACTGATTCAAGTATTCTTAGCCAGATCCTAATTGGTATGTCAAATTTTATGTTACTTTTGATGGCAAAGAATGCCCTTCTTGCCTTGTCTCTCAGATTGTTCACAGCTTTGTGGAAGTTACCTGTGGCGCTGATGTTTAGGCCAAGGTATGTATAGTTTTTTGTGTGCTCTAGGGCAACGGTGTCTATGTGGAATTTGTATTTGTGGTCCTGGCGACTGGACCTTTTTTGGAACTACCATTATTTTGGTCTCACTGAGATTTACTGTCAGGTCCCAGGTCTGACAGAATCTGGGCAGAAGATCTAGGTGCTTGTTACGTACGTTGTTAGAAGGAGACCAAGGTGCAGCGTGGTATAAGTACAGTATACTTTTATTGTAAATGACACCAAAAAACAACAAAATGCAAAATGAATGTAAAGCTATTGGCAGTGCAGAAAGCAACTACACACAAACAAGATCCCACAACTAAAGGTGGGAAAAAGGGCTGCCTAAGTTTGATCCCCAATCAGAGACAACGATAGACAGCTGCTTCTGATTGGGAACCATACAAAGAAATAGACAAACTATGGGAACCAACAAAGAAATAGACAAACTAGAATACCCACCCAAATCACACGCTGACCTAAACAAATAGAGAAATAAAAAGGCTCTCTAAGGTCAGGGTGTGACAGTGCTGCTGGAGGTCGTCCTTGGTTGGTGACAGAAGCACCAGAAAACAGTTGACATTCTATTTTACCTTTATTTTACTAGGCAAGTCAGTTAAGAACAAATTCTTATTTTCAATGACGGCCTAGGAACAGTGGGTTAACTGCCTGTTCAGGGGCAGAACGACAGATTTTGTACCTTGTCAGCACGGGGATTTGAACTTGCAACCTTTCGGTTACTAGTCCAATGCTCTAACCACTAGGCAACCCTGCCTCCCCCAGTGTGAAGCTTGGTGCTGCAGACTTTTCTAGTGCCCTCGCCAGTTCGTTGATTTATATGTTGAAGAGGGTGGGGCTTAAGCTGCATCCCTGTTTCACCCCACGGCCCTGTGGGAAGAAATGTGTGTTTTTTGCCTATTTTAACAGCACACTTGTTGTTTGTGTACATGGATTTTATAGTGTCGTATGTGTTTTTCCCCCAACACCACTTTTCATTCATTTGTATAGCAGACCCTCGTGCCAAATTGAGTTGAAGGCTTTTTATGTCAAAAAAGCATGGGAAGACTTTGCCTTTGTTTTGGTTTGTTTGTTTGTCAATTAGGGTGTGCAGTGTGAATACGTGGTCTGTCATATGATAATTTGGTAAAAAGCCAATTTGACATTTGCTCAGTACATTGTTTTCACTGAGGAAATGTACGAGTCTGCTGATAATGCGGGGGATTTTCCCAAGGTTGCTGTTGATGCATATCCCACAGTAGCTATTGGGGTCACCTTTGTCTCCACTTTTGTGGATTGGGGTGATCAGTCCTTGGTTTCCAAATATTCGGGAAGATGCCAGAGCTAAGGATGATGTAAAAGATTTTTAGTATAGACAACTGGAATTTGTTGTCTGTATATTTGATCATTTAATTGAGGATACCATCAACACCACATGCCTTTTTGGGTTGGAGGGTTTTTATTTTGTCCTGTGGCTCATTCAAGGTAATTGGAAAATCCAGTGGGTTCTGGTAGTCTTTAATAGTTGATTCTAAGATATGTATTTGATCATGTGTATGTTTTTGCTGTTTGTTCTTTGTTATAGAGCCAAAAAGATTGAAGAAGTGTTTTACCCATACATCTCCATTTTGGATAGATAACTCTTTGAGTTATTGTTTGTTTAGTGTTTTCCAATTTTCCCAGAAGTGGTTCTGGTCTATGCATTCTTCAATTACATTGAGCTGATTTCTGATGTGCTGTTCAAATCAAATCAAATCAAATGTATTTATATAGCCCTTCGTACATCAGCTGATATCTCAAAGTGCTGTACAGAAACCCAGCCTAAAACCCCAAACAGCAAGCAATGCAGGTGTAGAAGCACGGTGGCTAGGAAAAACTCCCTAGAAAGGCCAAAACCTAGGAAGAAACCTAGAGAGGAACCAGGCTATGTGGGGTGGCCAGTCCTCTTCTGGCTGTGCCGGGTGGAGATTATAACAGAACATGGCCAAGATGTTCAAATGTTCATAAATGACCAGCATGGTCCAATAATAATAAGGCAGAACAGTTGAAACTGGAGCAGCACCACGGCCAGGTGGACTGGGGACAGCAAGGAGTCATCATGTCAGGTAGTCCTGAGGCATGGTCCTAGGGCTCAGGTCCTCCGAGAGAGAGAAAGAAAGAGAGAAATAGAAAATTAGAGAGAGCACACTTCAATTCACACAGGACACCGAATAGGACAGGAGAATTACTCCAGATATAACAAACTGACCCTAGCCCCCCGACACATAAACTACTGCAGCATAAACACTGGAGGCTGAGACAGGAGGGGTCAGGAGACACTGTGGCCCCATCCGAGTACATCCCCGGACAGGGCCAAACATGAAGGATATAACCCCACCCACTTTGCCAAAGCACAGCCCCCACACCACTAGAGGGATATCTTCAACCACCAACTTACCATCCTGAGACAAGGCCGAGTGTAGCCCACAAAGATCTCCGCCACGGCACAACCCAAGGGGGGGCGCCAACCCAGACAGGAAGATCACATCAGTGACTCAACCCACTCAAGTGACGCACCCCTTCTAGGGATGGTATGAAAGAGCCCCAGTCAGCCAGTGACTCAGCCCCTGTAATAGGGTTAGAGGCAGAGAATCCCAGTGGAAAGAGGGGAACCGGCCAGGCAGAGACAGCAAGGGCGGTTCGATGCTCCAGAGCCTTTCCGTTCACCTTCCCACTCCTGGGCCAGACTACACTCAATCATATGACCCACTGAAGAGATGAGTCTTCAGTAAAGACTTAAAGGTTGAGGCCGAGTTTGCGTCTCTTACATGGGTAGGCAGACCATTCCATGAAAAATGGAGCTCTATAGGAGAAAGCCCTGCCTCCAGCTGTTTGCTTAGAAATTCTAGGGACAATTAGGAGGCCTGCGTCTTGTGACCGTAGCGTACGTGTAGGTATGTACTTCAGGACCAAATCAGAGAGATAGGTAGGAGCAAGCCCATGTAATGCTTTGTGGGTTAGCAGTAAAACCTTGAAATCAGCCCTTGCCTTGACAGGAAGTCAGTGTAGGGAGGCTAGCACTGGAGTAATATGATCAAATTTGTTGTTTCTAGTCAGGATTCAAGCAGCCGTATTTAGCACTAACTGAAGTTTATTTAGTGTCTTATCCGGGTAGCCGGAAAGTAGAGCATTGCAGTAGTCTAACCTAGATGTGACAAAAGCATGGATTAATGTTTCTGCATAATTTTTGGACAGAAAGTTTCTGATTTTTGAAACGTTACGTAGATGGAAAAAAGCTGTCCTTGAAATGGTCTTGATATGTTCCTCAAAAGAGAGATCAGGGTCCAGAGTAACGCCGAGGTCCTTCACAGTGTTTTTGAGACGACTGTACAACCATCAAGATTAATTGTCAGATTCAACAGAAGACATCTTTGTTTCTTGGGACCTAGAACAAGCATCTCTGTTTTGGCCGAGTTTAAAAGAATAAAGTTTGCAGCCATCCACTTCCTTATGTCTGAAACACATGCTGCTTCTGTCTGTCTGTCTGTCTGTCTGTCTGTCTGTCTGTCTGTCTGTCTGTCTGTCTGTCTGTCTGTCTGTCTGTCTGTCTGTCTGTCTGTCTGTCTGTCTGTCTGTCTGTCTGTCTGTCTGTCTGCCTACCTGCCAGCCACGTGGGGATTCATACCATGACAGACAGACAGTCTGTCTGTCATGGTATGAATCCCCACGTGGCAGGCAGACAGACAGACAGACTGAAGTCAGTCATGGTATGAATCCCCACGTGACAGACAGTCTGTCTGTCTGTCTGTCTGTCTGTCTGTCTGTCTGTCTGTCTGTCTGTCTGCCACGTGGGGATTCATACCATGACTGACTGACAGACAGACAGACAGACTGAAGTCAGACAGATGAGCAGAGAGACAAACAGATGAGTGGAGGATAGGAGGAGTTGTGTGTATATGGTTGTGTTGAGGCTCAGCTCCCCTGTCTGCAGCTCTCCAGTCTCCCACTACCAAAGGTCTCATGAAGAGAGGCAGAGGAGGAGAAAGAGAAAGAAAAGGAGACAGGGAAAGAGGTAGGTAGGGAGACAGAAAGAAAGAGGTAGGTAGGGAGACAGAAAGAAAGAGGTAGGTAGGGAGACAGAAAGAAAGAGGTAGGTAGGGAGACAGAAAGAAAGAGGTAGGTAGGGAGACAGAAAGAAAGAGGTAGGTAGGGAGACAGAAAGAAAGAGGTAGGTAGGGAGACAGAAAGAAAGACATTTTTGTTTGTGTGAGTGAAAGAGAGAAAGAGAAAGAAAGAGAGGGAGACAGAGAGAGAAAGAGACAGAGAGGGAGAGATAGTGAGAAAGAGACCGAGAGAGAGAGCGAGAGAGACAAAGACAGACAGACAGAGACAGACAGAGAGAGGCGAATGAAAGAGAGAGATGCATTAGAGATGAGAAATTCTGCACAACCTCCCCGCTGCCTCGGTGCTCTGTTTTCAGAGCAGCAGTCAATCCTACCGTGTAGCCAGCTCCAAAATTAGCCACGGAGGTGGTCTCCTAACAACCGTCCCTCCTCCCCTCCTCTATCTCTCCCTCCCTCCATCCCTTCACAAACACACAAACAAGCGTCATTCTGCATTCCTTTATCCATTTCCAGCAATCAGTCATGAGTGAGCTCAGGACAGGGAAAGAGAGGGAGGTAGAAAGAGAGAAGAGGAAAGAGAGACAGAGAGAAAGAGAGGAGCTCTTGTATCCTGATGAGGTTGGTTTGTAGGCTATGGCGGTGTGACCTAGTTAAAGGAGTCTCCAGGCTGTGAGAAGAACCTACAGCATCGGCGCTCTGCTCTGCTATGTCTATCTGTTGTTAAGGACAAGCCCCAGACAGAAGCCAGCGTCAATAGATACACATCACAGACACAGCTCTCTCTCTCTCTCTCTCTCTCTTCCACTTTAGTCATGAATGAAAAGAGCTGACCTGGAGATTAAAAGAGATGAGGCCTTGTCTAAAAACATACACACAAGCACAAAGGCTAAAGAGTGTGTGTGTGTGTGTGTGTGTGTGTGTGTGTGTGTGTGTGTGTGTGTGTGTGTGTGTGTGTGTGTGTGTGTGTGTGTGTGTGTGTGTGTGTGTGTGTGTGTGTGTGTGTGTGTGTGTGTGTGTGTCTGTGTGCGTTCTTGTATGTGTTTGTGTGTGTGTGAATTACACCATAACGTTGCCTAATAATAAAGACATTTTTAAATGGTACAAATGTATTAAATCAAATCAAATCAAATCAAATCAAATTGATTTATATAGCCCTTCGTACATCAGCTGATATCTCAAAGTGCTGTACAGAAACCCAGCCTAAAACCCCAAACAGCAAGCAATGCAAGTGTAGAAGCACGGTGGCTAGGAAAAACTCCCTAGAAAGGCCAATACCTAGGAAGAAACCTAGAGAGGAACCAGGCTATGTGGGGTGGCCAGTCCTCTTCTGGCTGTGCCGGGTGGAGATTATAACAGAACATGGCCAAGATGTTCAAATGTTCATAAATGACCAGCATGGTCGAATAATAATAAGGCAGAACAGTTGAAACTAGAGCAGCAGCACAGTCAGGTGGAAGTTGAAACTGGAGCAGCAGCATGGCCAGGTGGACTGGGGACAGCAAGGAGTCATCATGTCAGGTAGTCCTGGGGCGTGGTCCTAGGGCTCAGGTCCTCCGAGAGAGAGAAAGAAAGAGAGAAGGAGAGAATTAGAGAACGCACACTTAGATTCACACAGGACACCGAATAGGACAGGAGAAGTACTCCAGATATAACAAACTGACCCCAGCCCCCCGACACATAAACTACTGCAGCATAAATACTGGAGGCTGAGACAGGAGGGGTCAGGAGACACTGTGGCCCCATCCGAGGACACCCCCGGACAGGGCCAAACAGGAAGGATATAACCCCACCCACTTTGCCAAAGCACAGCCCCCACACCACTAGAGGGATATCTTCAACCACCAACTTACCATCCTGAGACAAGGCTGAGTATAGCCCACAAAGATCTCCGCCACGGCACAACCCAAGGGGGGGGGCGCCAACCCAGACAGGATGACCACAACAGTGAATCAACCCACTCAGGTGACGCACCCCCTCCAGGGACGGCATGAGAGAGCCCCAGCAAGCCAGTGACTCAGCCCCTGTAATAGGGTTAGAGGCAGAGAAACATTACCTTTTAATGTGGCATGAACACAACCAGTCATGATATTTGAATCAGATTCTCAAACAAATCACTTCAAAAAGTAGGCTACCTGTGCATGTTCATCCACTCCAAAATAATTCCAAAATCAAAATTGCATGTACTCGCACCATTTGATGAACGGAAACAGACATCAAAACTGCATGTACTCGCACCATTTGATGAACGGAAACAGACATCAAAACTGCATGTACTCGCACCATTTGATGAACGGAAACAGACAAAGTGTGATTAGGCCTACATTAATTATGCCTACATTACATTACATGCCTACATACATGTGTCTTGCTGACAAATGGACCTTTTTCGTTGGCTGAAAAGTCAGGACACTTGAAATGGGGCGGAAACGTTTTCTGAAAAAGGTGGGCAAACGGTGTTTACTTGTATTTACCTTCCACTAACCCGACACCACTGCCAGTAGCCTACGCTCTCAGCCGAGGCAATTCTGGTCACATGAACACACGAATAATAGGTAGCCTACAGGCAATATAATACATGTTTTACACCCTAGTCCATGAGTGGTCCATAATTCATGAGTTAATGCTTGGAGTCTTCACAGATCGTGTGACATAAAACACTACCTTCCTTTCCTTACATTAATGACATTCATGACAGTTTTAGTTGTCATTATTAAGCACTTAACAATTGAATTAGAATATTGAAGTTAAACCCTGTAGGAATCCTGGATCTGGGAGATCTCAGGAAATTCAGTGTATGTGGTATATATACTATACCTACGTAACATGTTATGATGTTTCACCGTGAAAACAGTTCTCATGGGCACACAAATCCAAAATAATGTAGACCTATGACATTGCAACATGTAAAGCTTCTAACCTCAACTGTAGGCCTACTGTCATTAACTCTTACTTGTTGGATGGATTGGATGTGAATTGGCTATGGACGGTACAGAGAACACCAGTAGGCCTGCCTGCTGGCTATGGACGGTACAGAGAACATCAGTAGGCCTGCCTGCTGGCTATGGGCGGTACAGAGAACACCAGTAGGCCTGCCTGCTGGCTATGGGCGGTACAGAGAACACCAGTAGGACTGCCTGCTGGGTATGGATGGTACAGAGAACACCAGTAGGCCTGCCTGCTGGCTATGGACGGTACAGAGAACACCAGTAGGCCTGCCTGCTGGCTATGGGCGGTACAGAGAACACCAGTAGGCCTGCCTGCTGGCTATGGACGGTACAGAGAACACCAGTAGGCCTGCCTGCTGGATATGGATGGTACAGAGAACACCAGTAGACCTGCCTGCTGGCTATGGGCGGTACAGAGAACACCAGTAGGCCTGCCTGCTGGCTATGGATGGTACAGAGAACACCAGTAGGCTATCTGTATCTTTAACTATAACTCAGAAAGACTGTAGTCTGGTCCAACCGCACTCGCCCACAGGTTTTTAGGCTCTCTCTCTCTTCCCATTTCCTCTCAATCTCACCACAATTCAACAACGGCTTTAATAGAGAGAGAACCAAAGAGTGATATTAAAAAGGAGTGAGCATAGATGTAGACTGGGTTAGAGAACAGATTAGGGATGTAGAGATCTATATAGAATTTTGACGGAAAAGAGAGCCTAGATAATTGTGCTAGATAGAGCGGCAGAGGAGAAGTCCTCCTACTATCTGCTTCTTTAACTATAACTCAGAAAGACTGTCGTCTGGTAGATCTTAATAACCAAATCACAGATACTAAATTGAGAATGTGGATTCTCCAATCAGAAATTAAAACAACTGCCTTTCTCTGGGAGGAGGAATGGGAAGGATAATATTGTAATGTCAACCCAGCACACCAAAATTGGTTCTGTGAAAGTTCCCAAAACATTTGTTTAGGTTGGTGGCAAATGTTGTCATAACACGAAAACACGGCAATATGTTCTAAGAACATTACTGGAAACGTGTTATTCCATTCCCTGGCAACCTAATGGGAACCTTAGGGGTATGTTCTGTGCTAGTTTTTTGAGAAGATGTAAACATAATTTTTTTGAATGTTAGGGGATATATATTTGGTGATCAAAAACCCTGTTTGAATGTTTTTGGGACGTTAACATTCTAAATTTAGCTCAAACCTTACCTAGAACCTACTGAGAATGTTTCCGGTTTGCTGGGCTGTTTGTTTTTATCAATACACATGAACTCAGTAAAAAAAGAAACGTCCTGTCCGTCAACTGCGTTGATTTTAAGCAAACTTAACATGTGTAAATATTTGTATAAACATAACAAGATTCAACAACTGAGACATAAATTCAACAAGTTCCACAGGCATGTGACTAACAGATATTGAATAATGTGTCCCTGAACAAAGGGGGGGGGGGGGGGGTCAACATCAAAAGTAACAGTCAGTATCTGGTGTGGCCACCAGCTGCATTAAGTTCTGCAGTGCATCTCCTCCTCATGGACGGCACCAGATTTGCCATTTCGTGCTCACTCTTCCACCAAGGCACCTGCAAGTTCCCAGACATTTCTGGGGGGAATGGCCCTAGCCCTCACCCTCCAATCCAACAGGTCCCAGACGTGCTCAATGGGATTGAGATCCGGGCTCTTCGCTGGCCATGGCAGAACACTGACATTCCTGTCTTGCAGGAAATCAGGCACAGAACGAGCAGTATGGCTGGTGGAATTGTCATGCTGGAGGGTCATGCCAGGATGAGCGTGCAGGAAGGGTACCACATGAGGAATATGTCTTCCCTGTAACGCACAGCGTTGAGATTGCCTGCAATGACAATAAGCTCAGTCCGATGATGTTGTGACACACTGCCAAAGACCATGACGGACCCCCCACCTCCAAATCGATCCCGCTCCAGAATACAGGCCTCGGTGTAACGCTCATTTCTTTGACGACAACACGAATCCGACCATCACCCCTGGTGAGACAAAACTGCAACTCATCAGTGAAGAGCACTTTTTGCCAGTCCTGTTTGGTCCAGCGACGGTGGATTTGTGCCCTGTGACAAACCTCTTCAGGATTAGGAGAATTTGTCACAAATTAAGTGGGAAACCGTCACCAAAATCACCCCAGAATGAGAGTACTTTCGAACAGGACAGTACCTTTGTGTTTGTTTTGTGATCTGTAGATCTGATCGGGGTGGCCATTTTAGTGAGGCCAGAGCCCGATTATTAGTTGTGCCACATATCTCCCTCCCTAGATCCGAACCCCTAGGTCGGGCTACCGCAGCAAAATATGCGTGCATGCAGGATAACCGATCCACATTTCCCATTACCTTCCCTGCTCTGTGTTTTAAGTCAAAGTGAAACGGTTGCAGACTCAAAAACCACCGCATCACCCGAGCATTCTTTTCTTTAGCCCTATGCATCCAGGTGACTGATTAGGGGGAAGTGGCGCCCTAGCAAGTAGTATTTTAGGCTTTCTAGAGCCCACTTGACTCCCAGCGCATTTTTCTCAGCAACTGAGTAGTTGGCCTCCTGTAGTTCCAGCTTCCTGCTTAAAAGCACTGCTCCCAAGCTGACCTCTGAGGCATCCGTCTGAACCACGAACTCTCTCTCAAAGTCTGGTACCACCAGCACTGGATTACAGCAGAGAGCCTCCTGTAAAGTCTGGTACCACCAGCACTGGATTACAGCAGAGAGCCTCCTGTAAAGTCTGGTACCACCAGCACTGGATTACAGCAGAGAGCCTCCTGTAAAGTCTGGTACCACCAGCACTGGATTACAGCAGAGAGCCTCCTGTAAAGTCTGGTACCACCAGCACTGGATTACAGCAGAGAGCCTCCTGTAATGTTCTAAATGCTTTGGTGGCCCTTTCATCCCATTTGACCATGTTTGGCCCTCTGGCTCTAGTCATGTCGGTGAGTGGGGCGGCCAATATGGCATAACTTGGGATGAACTTGGTCCGTTTTTGGACCTTGTCCATTAGCCGTTGAAAGGTGGCTGGGGCCCCGTGTTAGCCGAATGGCATGACGGTGTATTGAATCAAACCATCAGGGGTTGCAAAGGCTGTCTTTTCTTTGGCTCTGGGGGTCAGAGGAATTTGCCAGTAACCTTTGGTTAGGTCCAGGGTCGTAATGTACAGAGCTTTACCAATTTTCTCCAGCAGTTCATCTACTCGGGGCATGGGGTAGGCATCAAACTTGGAGATTTCATTTAACTT
The DNA here is from genome assembly GCF_002021735.2 of Oncorhynchus kisutch. NCBI lineage: Eukaryota > Metazoa > Chordata > Actinopteri > Salmoniformes > Salmonidae > Oncorhynchus > Oncorhynchus kisutch. The sequence goes on along the minus strand of NC_034194.2, from coordinate 33,301,369 downwards.
ACGAAAGTTGTTACAGAACCGCAAAGACCCATTGGGCTTTGAGACCATCACAATTGGCTAGACCACTCACTATGTGACTCTTCGACCACTCCAGCTGTCAACATTTTCTCAGTCTCTGCTCTAATCGCGGCCTGTCGAGCCTCAGGTACCCGATATGGCATCATGCTCACTTTTCTCCCTGGTAGGGAAACGATATCATGAGCCGTAACCTCAGTCCGGCCGGGTTCCTCTTTAAACACATCTCTGTTTTTCTGGATCAGTATCTTTACTTCCTGTACTTGTGCTGGGAACATAGTAGGTGAAATATTTACTTGGGCTATCTCCTGAGTGTGTGTGAGGTACGTGACCATTAGTGTTTCTCTCTCTCTCCATGCTTTTAACAGGTTTATGTGATAGATCTGTTCCAGGGGCCATCAACCAGGCTGTCGGATCTGATAATTAACTTCTCCTATTCTCTCCAGTACTTCATATGGTCTTTTCCATGTGGCTAGTAGTTTGCACTCTATCGTGGGGACCAGCACTAACACCTTATCTCCCGGTTGAAATTCCCTCAGGGTAGCCTGCCGGTTATAAGTGCTCCGCTGGTGCTCTTGCGCTTGTCAATATGCAATCCCAGTTTTTCCCATCCTTATCGATTTCCTTCCTGAGCATTGACTTCAGGGTGCGGTTGAATCTCTCAACCAGCCCGTCCATCTGAGGATGGTAAACCAATGTCCTCAACTGTTACACCTGCCACAATTTACAAAGGTCCGCCATAAGGCGGGACATAAAGGGGGCCCCCTGGTCAGTAAGGATTTCCTTTGGAACCCCTACCCTGGGGAACAGGAGCACTAATTCCTTGGTGATATTTTTGTAAGCCAACGTCCAAGGGGAATGGCTTCTGGGTGGCGAGTGGCATAATCTACAATGACCAGAATGTATTGGTGCCCTGTGGCGGATTTGGGTAGGGGGCCCACTATAACCATCGCTATCCTCTCAAATGGCATTTCGATTATGGGGAGTGGCACTAACGGGCTTCTAACAGCTGGTCGGGGAGCTCTTGAGGATAGGGAGATGCTAGCGTCTCAACTGGCCAATTGCCAGGGGAAATGCAGAGCGCCAGATTCAAATAAAATGCTATAAAATTCAAAATTTCATTAAATCACACATGACCGATACTCAATTAAAGCTACACTCGTTGTGAATCCAGCCAACATGTCAGATTTTAAAAATGCTTTTCGGCGAAAGCATAAGAAGCTATTATCTGATAGCATGCACCCATCTTCACCAGTAGTAAACAAAAGAGCTAGCATAGCAGGCGATACACAAAACGCTGAACTAAAATATAAAATGTGCATTACCTTTGAAGAGCTTCTTTTGTTGGCACTCCAATATGTCCCATAAACATCACAATTTGTCCTTTTGTACGATTAATCCCGTCCATATATATCAAAAATGTCTATTTATAAAGCCTGTTTGATCCATAAAAAAACAGCTTAGAAAACCCCACAAAATATTTCAAAAGTTGCCTATAAACTTTGCCAAAATATTTCAAACTACTTTTGTAATACAACGTTAGGTATTTTTAAACGTTAATAATCGATCAAATTGTAGACGGGGCAATCTGTATTCAATACATGAACGAAAAGATACCAACTCTGCTCCTCACGTCTTGTGCAACTCACAAAAGGGTCCCCCGTTCCGAGTTGGCCTACTTCCTGCTAAGACAAAGAAATAACCTCAGCCATATTCCAAACACTGGCGATATAGTGTGGAAGATGTAGGAACTGAAAGTATATTTCTACAAAATTTCCAATGGCAAAGACAATATAGGGAAGAGAGATGGGAGAAAAAAAAGAAACAATTCTGAACAGTTAGTCCTCGGGGTTTTGCCTGCTACATACATTCTGTTATACTCACAGACATGATTCAAACAGTTTTAGAAACTTCAAAGTGTTTTCTATCCAAATCTATGAATAATATGCATATCTTATATTCTTGGCATGAGTAGCAGGAAGTTGAAATTGGGCACGCTATTTATCCAAAAGTGAAAATTCTGCACCCTAGCTTTAAGAGGCTCTACCCACATGTACATAATTACCTCGACACCGGTGCCATCGCACATTGACACATTGACTCTGTACCAGTACCACCTGTATATAGCCCCGCTATTGTTATTTACTGTGTTGTCTAATTATTTGTTATGCTTATCTCTTACTTTGTTTTGGTATTTTCTTAAAACTGCATTGTTGGTTAAGGGCGCATGTGACAAATCAAATTTGATTTGAAGATTGTATACCTGGGTAGGTGTCTCAGATGACATCCCCATTTTGGGCTAGGCGTCCCGTCAGCGGGACACCTGTCGACAACATCCAGTGAAATTGGAGGGCAAGCAATTCAAAAAAATAATCGTAATATTAAACATTTATGAACATACAAGTATCTTATATCTTGTTAATCTAACTGCATTGTCCAATTTACAATAGACTTTACAGCGAAAGCAGACCATGTGATTGTTTGAGGATGGCACCCCGCATAAACATATTATTCAACCAGCATAGGCTTCATAAAATCACAAATAGCAATGAAATAATCACATACTTTTTGAAAATCTTCCTGTTTGCAATCCCAAGGGTCCCAGCGACAACATGCATGGTTGTTTTGGTAGATAAAATCCTTCTTTATATCCTTTAGTTGGAGCAATCGATTTCAGTAATCCACTCGTTCAACATGCAGACAAGGGACTCCAAAAAGCTACAGCTAAACTTTGATAAAACAAGTCAAACTACGTTTCTATATAATCCTCAGGTACCCTAAAATGTAACTAAACTATAATTTTTCATACGGAAAGAAGTATGTTCAATAAAAAAGTCAAATTCCTCCTCGCGCACTTGGAATTCCTTTTTTATTGAACAGTCCTTTTTTATTGGAATCAGTCCTCGTCGGGCGCCCACAGACTGATTTTCAACTGTGACTCCTTGTAACAAATCTCAAAATTCTTCCTCGTTTTGGAAGAAACAAGCCCGAAACCTTGGGGCGGCATGGTAGCCTAGTGGTTAGAGCATTGGACTAGTAACCGGAAGGTTGTAAGTTCAAACCCCCAAGCTGACAAGGTACAAATCTGTCGTTCTGCCCCTGAACAGGCAGTTAACCCACTGTTCCTAGGCCCTCATTGAAAATAAGAATTTGTTCTTAACTGACTTGCCTGGTTAAATAAAGGTTAAAAAAAAGAAAGAAAGACTGTTGACATCTAGTAGGGCTTTTTTTGGGGGCTACCATATGAATTGTGTTTCAGTCTCATATATTATTTTAACATTCCTACAAACAAAAAAGTGTTATCTATCCAATGGTACCAATTCTATGCATATCCTGGCTTCTGGGCCTGAGTAACAGGCAGTTTACTTTGGGCACGTCAGTCAAGTGGAAATTCTGAAAAAAGGACCCTAGCCCTAACACGTTTTTAATGTTAGCGGAACGTTACAGTAATGTTTTCTCAGAACCCCTTTAATTGAATCCAGACATGATTGCTGAATGATGTTAATGAAACGTTACTGGAAAAACCATGTCATAATGCCACACTATAACTTTCTTTGAGCATTGTGGGAATATTCCCTGCTTGTTGTTATGGGTGTTTTTAATAACATTAACATTACCAGAACGTTCCAGTAATGTTTTCTCAGAACCATTTTCTATTCCTCTCACATTTTGTAGCGGCAGTATGTTCTTAAATCATTACTGGTAGAATCTGTTACATTACCTGGAAACATAATGACAACTTTTGGGGAATGTTTATGGTGGTTGTTATAGATGCTGTGCACAATATTTTATTGAACGTTAGGAGAACAATACAAGGAGTTTTAAATTAAGACATTTTCTGAAGATGTTTTTTGTTCTTAAATGTGGGAGGTAGGGAGGGAGAGAGAGAGAGGCAGGGAGGGAGAGAGAGAGAGGCAGGGAGGGAGAGAGAGAGAGGCAGGGAGGGAGAGAGAGAGGCAGGGAGGTAGAGAGAGAGAGGCAAGGAGGGAGAGAGAGAGAGGCAGGGAGGGAGAGAGAGAGAGGCAGGGGGGGGAGAGAGAGAGGGGCAAGTGTGAGATGTCAAGGGGAAGTGAGGGAGATCTCAGATGATCAATAGTGACCTCATTTGGAAGCAGTGCCTCTATCACCATACCTGCATGTGCTGTATTACACAACATACTGAATGGTCAGTTTCCAAGGTAACAAAGCTATACTGCATATACCAGATGTATAGATGTTAATATCTTCCACAGATTACCTAATGGCTGCATAATAAACAATTCCAGTGCCTGTGTAAGTATTGTGTTTATGATAACTGTCAAAAACAGATATCCTTTTATCATGACTAGGGTCACAAACATTTGAGCTCACAGCAAAGTCAATGTACCGCCCTGCTTATCAGTCATGTGGGCAGTGGGGGGATGGATACTGCTGTCCTTGTGGTGGAGCTGGCACTATCCCAGTGACTCTATAGGGACACCCTTCCCCACCCCCTCCACCCCCCACTTTGTCCCCCGTCCCTCCTGGGGACAGTGACACCGATAAAGGTGTCTCTCAGTCCCAGCATACCTCCAAGGTCAGGCTACATAAGCGCTCCACACTCCAGCTGGCTTTAAACATCTTACTCTCTCTCTCTCTCTCTCTGTCTCTCTCTCTGAAGCCTCTAATGGCCTCCTCTTCTGGCCTACTCTTCTCTCCTTCCATTTTTATCCTCTCCCTCCCTCCCTCCCTCACGGAGGCTCTTGTTTTATTTGTGAATCCTGAGACGGTGAGACAGACACTGGAGGGAGACTTTAGCTATAAAAGTGATGAGGGCTGCTCCTGATGCATTTTCTGGAAGAGATAAAATGAAGACTCCTTACCTTCCCAGCAGGCATCAGATGCCGGAGCGTTCATACCAAGCCCTCTGTCCCTGGGGGTCAGGAGGGCTGCCGAGGTAAAGGGCCGCAAAAAAGGGTCAGTCTCTCAGTTGCTGAAACTTTACCCTTCAAAACTTGTTCAAAATAGAGATGTCAAATGAGGATCAATGTGTCGCATTCTGAGCCGTGTGTGTGCATGTATGCGTGTGCCTAGAACAGAAACGTGCAACACAATGATGTGTCTATACATTCATTTCTGAATTTCTGACAAGGGGGTATGGGCAGTTGGGTGGGGGGTATGGGCAATTGGGTGGGGAGTATGGGCAATTGGGTGGTGGGGGGGTATGGGCAGTTGGGTGGGGGGTATGGGCAATTGGGTGGTGGGGGGGTATGGGCAGTTGGGTGGGGGGTATGGCCAATTGGGTGGTGGGGGTATGGGCAGTTGGGTGGGGGGTGGGGTAGGGGCAGTTGGGTGGGGGGGTGGGGTATGGGCAGTTGGGTGAGGGGTGGGGGGTGTGGACAGTTGGGTGGTGGGGGTATGGGCAGTTGGGTGAGGGGTGGGGGGGTGTGGACAGTTGGGTGGGGGGTGGGGTATGGGCAGTTGGGTATGGGCAGTTGGTTGGTGGGGGTTGGGTATGGGCAGTTGGGTGGAGGGGGGGTGTGGGTGGAGGGGGGGTATGGGCAGTTGGGTGAGGGGGGATGTTGGGCAGTTGGGTGGTGGGGTGGTATGGGCAGTTGGGTGGTGGGGTATGGGCAGTTGGGTGGTTGGGGTGGGGTACGGGCAGTTGGGTGGTTGCAGGTGGGGAGGTATGGGCAGTTGGGTGGTGGGGGATGTATGGGCAGTTGGGTGGTGGGGTGGTATGGGCAGTTGGGTGGTGGGGTACGGGCAGTTGGGTGGTGGGGAGGTATGGGCAGTTGGGTGGTGGGGGAGGTATGGGCAGTTGGGTGGTGGGGAGGTATGGGCAGTTGGGTGGTGGGGAGGTATGGGCAGTTGGGTGAGTGGGGAGGTATGGGCAGTTGGGTGGTGGGTGGTGGGGGAGGTATGGGCAGTTGGGTGAGTGGGGAGGTATGGGCAATTGGGTGGTGGGGAGGTATGGGCAGTTGGGTGAGTGGGGAGGTATGGGCAGTTGGGTGGTGGGGAGGTATGGGCAGTTGGGTGAGTGGGGAGGTAAGGGCAGTTGGGTGGTGGGGGGGTATGGGCAGTTGGGTGAGTGGGGTGAGTGGGGAGGTATGGGCAGTTGGGTGAGTGGGGAGGTATGGGCAGTTGGGTGGTGATGAGGTGTGGAGTTATGGGCAGTTGGGTGGTAGTGGAGGTATGGGCAGTTGGGTGGTAGGGAGGTATGGGCAGTTGGGTGGTGGTGAGGTGGGGAGGTATTGGCAGTTGGGTGGTGGTGAGGTGGGGAGGTATGGGCAGTTGGGTGATGGTGAGGTATGGGCAGTTGGGTGGTGATGAGGTGGGGAGTTATGGGCAGTTGGGTGGTAGTGGAGGTATGGGCAGTTGGGTGGTAGGGAGGTATGGGCAGTTGGGTGGTGGTGAGGTGGGGAGGTATGGGCAGTTGGGTGGTGGTGAGGTGGGGAGGTATGGGCAGTTGGGTGATGGTGAGGTGGGGAGGTATGGGCAGTTGGGTGGTAGTGGAGGTATGGGCAGTTGGGTGGTAGGGAGGTATGGGCAGTTGGGTGGTAGGGAGGTATGGGCAGTTGGGTGGTAGGGAGGTATGGGCAGTTGGGTGGTAGGGAGGTATGGGCAGTTGTGTGGTAGTGGAGGTATGGGCAGTTGGGTGGTGGTGAGGTGGGGAGGTATGGGCAGTTGGGTGGTGATGAGGTGTGGAGGTATAGCAGTTGGGTGGTGGTGAGGTTGGGAGGTATGGGCAGTTGGGTGGTGATGAGGTGGGGAGGTATGGGCAGTTGGGTGGTAGTGGAGGTATGGGCAGTTGGGTGATGGTGAGGTGGGGAGGTATGGGCAGTTGGGTGGTAGTGGAGGTATGGGCAGTTGGGTGGTAGGGAGGTATGGGCAGTTGGGTGGTAGGGAGGTATGGGCAGTTGGGTGGTAGGGAGGTATGGGCAGTTGGGTGGTAGGGAGGTATGGGCAGTTGGGTGGTAGTGGAGGTATGGGCAGTTGGGTGGTGGTGAGGTGGGGAGGTATGGGCAGTTGGGTGGTGATGAGGTGTGGAGGTATAGCAGTTGGGTGGTGGTGAGGTTGGGAGGTATGGGCAGTTGGGTGGTGATGAGGTGGGGAGGTATGGGCAGTTGGGTGGTAGTGGAGGTATGGGCAGTTGGGTGGTGGTGAGGTGGGGAGGTATGGGCAGTTGGGTGGTGGGGGAGGTATGGGCAGTTGAGTGGTAGGGAGGTATGGGCAGTTGGGTGGTGGGGGAGGTATGGGCAGTTGGGTGGTGGGGAGTTATGGGCAGTTGGGTGGTGGGGAGGTATGGGCAGTTGGGTGAGTGGGGAGGTATGGGCAGGTGGGTGGTGGGGAGGTATGGGCAGTTGGGTGAGTGGGGAGGTATGGGCAGTTGGGTGGTGGGGAGGTATGGGCAGTTGGGTGAGTGGGGAGGTAAGGGCAGTTGGGTGGTGGGGGGGTATGGGCAGTTGGGTGAGTGGGGTGAGTGGGGAGGTATGGGCAGTTGGGTGGTGATGAGGTGTGGAGGTATAGCAGTTGGGTGGGGGTGAGGTTGGGAGGTATGGGCAGTTGGGTGGTGATGAGGTGGGGAGGTATGGGCAGTTGGGTGGTAGTGGAGGTATGGGCAGTTGGGTGGTGGTGAGGTGGGGAGGTATGGGCAGTTGGGTGGTGGTGAGGTGGGGAGGTATGGGCAGTTGGGTGATGGGGGAGGTATGGGCAGTTGGGTGGTAGGGAGGTATGGGCAGTTGGGTGAGTGGGGAGGTATGGGCAGTTGGGTGAGTGTGGAGGTATGGGCAGTTGGGTGGTGGGGAGGTATGGGCAGATGGGTGAGTGGGGAGGTATGGGCAGTTGGGTGAGTGGGGAGGTATGGGCAGTTGGGTGAGTGGGGAGGTATGGGCAGTTGGGTGGTGGGGAGGTATGGGCAGATGGGTGAGTGGGGAGGTATGGGCAGATGGGTGGGTGGGGGGGTATGGGCAGATGGGTGGTGGGGAGGTATGGACAGATGGGTGGTGGGGGGTATGGGCAGTTGGGTGGTGGGGAGGTATGGGCAGGTGGGTGGGTGGGGGGGGTATGGGCAGTTGTTTCGGTTCGTATGTATTTTTTGGCCATAGAACTTTTTCTTTATTGGGGTATGTGCCAGGCAGAGATGTCCTCTCTCTAGGTCATTGGCTTTCTGGCTGCGGTTCTAGCCTGCTGCTCTACTGCCTGTTCTGCTCTCTGCTGGCCTGGGACTCAGGGTACACCTGATAACCTCTCAGGCTTCACACACATACACACACACAAACGCTCATGCACACACACAACCACACATCCAGGCAGACGCACACACACATACACACGCACTTATGCAGGCAGGCACACACACACAAACACAGAAGTACACACACGCTCACATGGGCATACATGGATCCCCTCACTCATATTGATCACCCTCTGCTCTGATTCCCAAGCACCACCTCCCTTCCACAGGAGAGAGAACGAGAGAGAGAGACTTCTGATGTGCTACTCTGATCCCCAGCACCACCTTCCTTCCACATGAGAGAGAATGAGAGAATGAGAGAGAGAGAGAGAGAGAGAGAGAGAGACAAAGAGAGAGAGAGAGAGAGAGAGAGAGAGAGAGAGAGAGAGAGACTTCTGATGTGCTACTCTGATCCCCCAGCACCATCTTCCTTCCACATGAGAGAGAGAGAGACAAGGAGAGAGAGAGACTTCTGATGTGCTACTCTGATCCCCCAGCACCATCTTCCTTCCACATGACAGAGAGAGAGAGAGAGAGAGAGAGAGAGAGAGAGACTTCTGATGTGCTACTCTGATCCCCCAGCACCATCTTCCTTCCACATGAGAGAGAGAGAGAGAGACAAGGAGAGAGAGAGACTTCTGATGTGCTACTCTGATCCCCCAGCACCATCTTCCTTCCACATGACAGAGAGAGAGAGAGAGAGACTTCTGATGTGCTACTCTGATCCCCCAGCACCATCTTCCTTCCACATGAGAGAGAACGAGAGAGAGAAAGAGAGAGAGAGAGAGGAGAGAGAGACTTCTGATGTGCTACTCTGATCCCCCAGCACCATCTTCCTTCCACATGAGAGAGAACGAGAGAGAGAGAGAGAGAGGAGAGAGGGAGAGAGGGAGAGAGAGAGAGAGAGAGAGAGAGAGAGAGAGAGAGAGACTTCTGCAGCTGTGGAGGCTGAGAGACTATCATCATAAGCCCTGGTCTGTCTAAAGCTTCAACTAACATCAGGTAGTATTAAGATATTGACTGGATCTGTGGTGTATTTACTGCGTTTCACATGCAAAGTGGATGTGTTGATTTGAATGTATTTCTGTATGTTTCCTGTGGGAGATGTGGGCTGGGCTGACCGGGCTGGTCACCGTGTCTGAAGAGAGGGCGTTACTGAAGCACAGAGATGGTATAGAGCATATAAACAGACCCACATGTCTACACGTATACTGCATAGCACACAGAGAGAGAGAGAGGGACATGGGAGACAGAGAAAGGGGGAGTGTGCGTACATGTGTTTGTCTGTGTGTGTATGTGCGAGAGAGGGAGAGAGGATGCAGACAGGAGAGACGGAGAGAGATGATTGAATGTTAGTGTATAGGGCTGCGTGTAGGGAGGGCTGGATAAGGGATGTGGCTGGCTGTCTGGCTGCTGTTTGACTCCAGCCTACACCAACAGAATGTAAAACAACTGTGACACCAGGGATAAAGAGGCTGGTCCAGGCCCACTCTACAGGCAGGGACCAGCAGACACACACACACAACCTAACCCAACACTATCTCCTAACCCTAATTCTAACCCTAAACCTCTAAACCTAAAATAAATGTCCTTACTTCTGGTATACACACACACACACACACACACCCTAACCCAACACTATCTCCTAACCCTAATTCTAACCCTAAACCTCTAAACCTAAAATAAATGTCCTTACTTCTGGTATACACACACACACACACACACTCCCCCTTTCTCCTTCTCTCCCCTCTTGATCGCTGTTGCTCATCGGCATGCAGCAGCACAGCCTACCTCCTCCCACACAGAGCAGACCGTCGACCAGGCTCTGAACCCCAAAGACCCACACCGCTCACAGGCATGAAGAAGTGTCTACATAGCCAAGCAGGGGGTAGAATGTCCATAGGAGGAGCAGTGAGTGGGGGGAGTCTGGGGAGCAGACTTATTCAGCAGCCTGATGGTCTGATGGCACCGGCTGAGGGAACCACCCTCTATAGAGCCTTGCAGTCAGCAGTGTTGGAGTTGCCGGACCAGGCTGTGATGCAGCTCGACAGTATGCTCTCGTTGGTGCTCCTGTAGAACACTGTGAGGGCCCTTGGGGACAGGATGAATTTCTTCAGCCTCCTGAGGTTGAAGAGTCGCTGTCATGCCTTCTTCACCACCGGGACCGTGTGGTTTGACCAGTTCAGCTCCTCAGAGATGTGTACGCTGAGGAACTTGATGACCGTGGCACCAGAGTGCCTACCTCCTCTCTGTAGTCCGTCTCGATGTTGTTGGTCTACTACTGTTGTGTCTTCAGCGAACTTAATGATGGAGTTTGAACTGTGTGAGGTTATGCAGTTGTGGCTATACAGGGAGTACAGGAGGGGACTGAGGGCGCACCCTTGTGGGGCCCCAGTGTTCAGGATCAGTGTGGAGGAGGTGATTGCGTTGTCTGTGGGTCGGTAGGCAAATTGGAGCAGGTCGAGAGTCTCGGGGAGGGAGGAGGTGATGTGGTCTTTAAAGCACTTCATGATGACAGAAGTGAGTGTTACAGGTCGGTAGTCATTCAGTTCAGTTACTTTCCCTTTCTTCAGCATGGCGATAATAGTGGACATCTTGAAGCAGGTGGGGATAATGGCTTGAGCTAGAGAGAGATTGAAAATGTAAGAAAACAAAACAGCTTGCTGGTCTGCACATGCTCTGAATGTGCAGCTAGGACTGTTGTCTGGACCGGCAGCCTTGCGTGGGTTAAGACGCTTGAATGATCCTCCATGGAGACCATGGTCAAGAGTGGAATTTCCGCAAGTTGGACAATCAATGTGTTGATCGTAATTTGGAGACAAGTACCTCAAATTATTTTTGTTAAAGTTCCCCTGCGACAATGAACGCTGCCTTTAGGTATGCGGTCTCCAGTTTGTTCAGGGTTCAATGAAGATCTTTGAGAGTATTTTTGCTGTCAGCTTGAAGCGAATATATACAGACCTGAGAACTGTCTCTGAAGGTTAAAGGGTGACATTTGATGACCAGGTTTTCCAAGTCGGGAGAACAGAAGTTCCTGTACGTTTCCTCCATCGCACAACTTGTTATTGGTCAATGAGCAGAGCCCTCTGCATTTGTTCACTTCCTATTCTCTCGATGAACTGTCAAATCCGGTCGTTGTATATCATCTGTTTGGATGTCGGAGGAAAGCAGCTCTCAGAAAAACAGAGTATGTTGCAGAATCTGATGTCCCTCCGGAAGACGATCCTCACTCTGAGTTTGTCAGGTTTATTCACTAAAGATGGAACATTGGCGAGTAGTATGCTCCGTAATGTAGGACGGGTCGCCCGGAGTCTCAATCTCACTAAGACCCCTCCATGTCTACCTCTCCGTCGGCCTCTTTGTTTCCTTCTCTCCAGTAGGACTCCCAGCTAAAAAGAGGACCATTTGCACATCAGGTAAAATAACATCCAATGTTCATCCCCCAGGACAAACTAGCTAGCAACAGCTGGCCGGTGTAGTCAGCCATTGTAATCAGCATGTTAGTCAGTCTGCCTCCATGGCTCTCTCACTCACACACACACACACACACACACACACACACACACACACACACACACCTTTTCAACAGCCTTGGCTGGCATACAGTAATAGAGTACAGTAGGATAGGATATAGAATTGCATAGAATAGCATAGAATAAAATAGAATAGAGCTCTCTAACATTCCACTAGGTACAAAATCCTCATTATAGGGAAGCACTTGTATATCTTCGTCAACCAGGATAAAAGATCGGGAGAGATTGTCTAACAAAACACCCAACTGGAGTAAGGAAAGAAATAAAGTAGTTAGGACAAAACGCCTTTGGCTACATGCACAGTTTGTCAGAATGTACGTCCGTCATTAAAAAGTTAATTAATCTTAATTAACTTCTCTTTTCTCTCAAAGTTCTTTACGGAGCTGAAATGATTTCCCACACAAGGGGAAGGAAAGGAAGTGGGCTCAGCCTAATGCTGTAATCAGACCACTGCAGGAGGGAAGGCACTGGAGCCGCTGATTGCTTTTCTGACAGAGACTTACGCTCTGACGCGCTACCGCTTCTCTCCCTCAACATTTGAAGAACAATCTACATCGGGCACAGTTTGAAACGGAAGACTGCTAATCCAAAGCAGCAACGAGCTTAAGGCTTTCTCCAATGGGTCTTTCTCCTTTCTCCCCAGCTTTTCCCTCCTTCCCCACTGTGGCTGTGCTGCTGTCGTTCAGACATGACGGAGCCACACAACGGCTAGAGGCTCCTCTCTATGTCCCTGCAGCATGTCATGGCTAGGAGGGGAAGGTCACGGAAAAGTGCATATGTGTGGGGGAGGGGGATGTTTGTGTGTGTGTTTACATGGGTGCGCATAGATGTGTGTGTACACATGTGTGTCTTTGGGAGACTGGGAGTGTTTTCACTCTGTTATATATTTCCATACATCCTCTCTTTCTCTCTCTCTCCCCCCTTTCTCTATCCTCTACCCATCAAGGCTCCACATGAGTGCTTGAGTGGTGGTGGGCATGGCGGTGCGTGTGCTGAATCCCAAATCAGTCGGAGAAGACCAACAACAAAGGATTCCTCCCACTGTTTGCAGTATGCTGCTATTATTGTCGCCCCATAAGCCTGATAGTTCCCACAGTCTCCCTGCCTCAGAGGAACCTATTTCAATGTGCCACATCCACACACCGAAATACCATCATGATGGGAAGGCTATTCTAACTCTTATCCAAGCCTTCCAATGAGAGCTAAGGGTGTATATTCAGGCTGGACTCTAAGAGTTATTCTTTCAAACAGCTCAAACTGCTCAAACTTCTATCCCACACACCTTGTTTAGGGCATTTCGACCCAGACAAGGTGGCAGAGTGTGTGTGTGAGCACTGAGCAACTCTCCAGATAACAGATGATCTTTATTTGGTTCCCATCGCACCCTATCTGCCTGTAACTATGGAGGAGGTCAAAGAGCAGGGCTCCACACCCAAACAGCCAGGGGAATGCTAGGAGTTGGCGGCGGACATCTTGAGCACAGCGTTATCTCCCTCCAATATGTTCACCCCAGGCTGGTTCATCTCCCCGTAATTGACTTTCTCCCACGGAGCCCCAGCCCATAGCTGGAGGCACAAGTGCACTATACTTTTGCACACATCTCCCCAGCATGAGATCGTGGTGTGTGTGTGTGTGAGTGGGCGGGGGAGGGTGTGGGGGGGTGACTGTGCGGGGGAGGGGAGGGGTGACTGTGTCTGTGTGTCTGTGCGTGTGTGTGTGTGTCTGTGCGTGTGTCTATGTGTGCCTCTGTGTACCAGTATTCATGAATACACCATAATCCTTAAAATGTTCAACTATCCATTGCAGCCAAATCAGTTTCAATAATGACGATCAATGACAACACACTACTAGTCTGATCTAACTTTATCACCTCTTTACATGAGGCTCCTCTCCTCTGGGATTGCCATACTGGAGCCTGATCTATGGCAAACAATGGTGCTGAATACCAAACAGCAGCCTAATATTTCACCTTCCAATCTCTCTCTCTCTCTACCATTTCCCAAAGTATTTGAGTGACTGGTGCGTCGCCTGTGGCACCTTCCTAGGGCTTCATACAGCGGCCCCTTTGAATTCGGGGGCGTTGATTGTCACCGGCGCTCGTTAACTTGGTTAATTTTATTGAGGGCTGTCAACTTGCGACGGGAGGAAGGCGTTAAATTATTCATACCCTCTTGAAATACAAAAGACAGCTGAGGCGAGGGAGCGCCGTTATGTAGGTCATTTCCTCTATCCCTCACACGGCCGCCACAATGGTGGTGAGAGAGGAGAGAGAGAGAGAGAGAGAGAGAGAGAGAGAGAGAGAGAGAGAGAGAGAGGAGAGAGAGAGGGGAGAGAGAGAGGAGAGAGAGAGGACTTAGAAGAGAGAGACAGAGAAGAGAGAGTAGAGAGAGGACATAGGAGAGAGATGAGAGAGAGAGACAGAGGAAAGAGAAGAGAGAGGAGAGAGAGAGAGGAGAGAGGGGGAAGAGAGGAGAGATATGACAGAAGAGAGAGACAGAAGAGAGAGACAGAAGAGAGAGAGAGAGAGAGAGAGAGAGAGAGAGAGAGAGAGAGAGAGAGGGAGAGAGGACTTAGAAGAGAGAGACAGAGTATAGAGATAGAGCAGAGAGAGGTTAAAGAGATGAGAGATAGAGAAGAGAGGAGAGATAGAGAACAGAGGAGAGAGAGAGGAGAGTGGAGAGGGAGGACATAGGTGAGAGGAGAGAGATGAGAGACAGGGGAGAGAGAAGAGAGAGGACACAGAAGAGAAATACAGAAGAGAGAGACAGAGGAGAGAGAGAGTGGAGAGAGTGGAGAGAGGAGAGAGAGGAGAGCGAGGAGAGGGGAGAGAGAGACAGAGGAGAGAGAAGAGAGGAGATAGGATAGAGGAGAGAAGAGAGGAGAAGAGGATAGAGGAGAGCGGTGAGAAAGGAGAGAGAGGAGAGAGAGAGATAAGCGAGAGAGAGGAGAGAGGAGAAAGAAGAGAGAGGAGAGTGGAGAAAGAGTACAGAGGAGAGTGAGTGGAGATAATATATAGAGAGAAGAGAAAGAGAGGAGAGAGAGAAAGTAGATAGGATAGAGGAAAAAGGATAGAGGAGAGAGGAGAGAGGGGAGAGTGGAGATAGAGGAAAGAGAGGGAGAGGAGAGACAAAGAGGAAAGAGAAAGAGAGGAAAGAGAGGCGAGAAAGAGAGGAGAAAGAAGAGCAAGAATAGAGAAGAGAGAGGAGAGGGAGGCGAGAGAAGAGAGGAGATAGGATAGAAGAAAGAGGAAAGAGAAGAGAGAATAGAGGAGAGAGGAGATAGGAGAGAGGAGAGAGGAGAGGATAGAGGAAAGAGGAGAGAGAAGAGAGGAGATAGGATAGCGAAGAGAGAAGATAAGAAAGAGGATAGAGGAGAGAGGAGAGAGAGAGAGAGAGAAGAGAGGGGAAAGAGGGAGGAGAGAGAAGAGAGAGAGGGGATAGGAGAGCAGATAGAGAAGAGAGAGGAGATCAAGGAGATAGGAAAGAGGAGAGAGAAGAGAGGAAAGATGAGAGAGAAGAGAGGAGATAGGATAGAGAAGATAGGAGATAGGAAATAGGATAGAGGAGAGGGGAGAGAGAGTAGAGAGAGGCAGAGGAGAGAGAGGGGAGAGAGGAGATAGAGAGGAGAGATGAGAGAGGAGAGAAAGAAAGAGAGAGGATAGAGGAGAGATGAGAGACGAGAGAGAGAAGAGAGGACCACACACTATCTCCTCTATCACAACCACACTACCTCCTGAAAATAATTCACCACACTGAATAGTCTTCACCACACAGAAGTCTTCACCACACTGAATAGTCTTCACCATACTGAAAATAATTAATCACACTGAATAGTCTTCACCATACTGAATAGTTTTCACTACACTGTGTAGTCTTCACCACACTGAATAGTCTTCACCACACTGAATAGTCTTCACCACACTGAATAGTCTTCACTACACTGCGTAGTCTTCACCACACTGAATAGTCTTCACCACACTGAATAGTCTTCACTACACTGCGTAGTCTCCACCACACTGAATAGTCTTCACCACACTGAATAGTCTTCACTACACTGCGTAGTCTTCACCACACTGAATAGTCTTCACCACACTGAATAGTCTTCACTACACTGCGTAGTCTTCACCACACTGAATAGTCTTCACCACACTGAATAGTCTTCACTACACTGCGTAGTCTTCACCACACTGAATAGTCTTCACCACACTGAATAGTCTTCACTACACTGAAAAGTCTTCACTACACTGAAAAGTCTTCACCATCCCGAAAATAATTCACCACACTGAATAGTCTTCACCACACTGAATAATCTTCACTACACTGAATAGTCTTCACCATACCAAAAATAATTCACCACACTGAATAGTCTTCACCAGACTGAAAATAATTCATCAAACTGAATAGTCTTCACCGTACTGAATAGTTTTCACTACACTGAATAGTCTTCACTACACTGAATAGTCTTCACCATACTGAAAATAATTCACCACACTGAATAGTCTTCACCACACTGAATAGACTTCACCAAACTGAATAGTCTTCACCACACTGAATAGTCTTCACAATACTGAAAACAATTCACCACACGGAATAGTCTTCACTACACTGAATAGTCTTCACTACACTGAATAGTCTTCAACATACTGAAAACAATTCACCACACTGAATAGTCTTCACAATACTGAATAGTCTTCACCACACCGAAAAGTCTTCACTACACTGAATAGTCTTCACTACACTGAATAGTCTTCACCATACTGAAAACATTCACCACACTGAATAGTCTTCACCACACTGAATAGTCTTCACCACACTGAATAGTCTTCACTACACTGAAAAGTCTTCACCATACCGAAAATAATTCACCGTACTGAATAGTTTTCACTACACTGAATAGTCTTCACTACACTGAATAGTCTTCACCATACTGAAAATAATTCACCACACTGAATAGTCTTCACCACACTGAATAGACTTCACCACACTGAATAGTCTTCACTACACTGAATAGTCTTCACCACACTGAATAGTCTTCACCACACTGAATAGACTTCACTACAGTGAAAGGTCTTCACTAAACAGAATAGTCTTCACTACACTGAATAGTCTTCACAATACTGAAAACAATTCACCACACGGAATAGTCTTCACTACACTGAATAGTCTTCACTACACTGAATAGTCTTCACCATACTGAAAACATTCACCACACTGAACAGTCTTCACCACACTGAATAGTCTTCACCACACTGAATAGTCTTCACTACACTGAAAAGTCTTCACTACACTGAAAAGTCTTCACCATACCGAAAATAATTCACCACACTGAATAGTCTTCACCACACTGAATAGACTTCACTACAGTGAAAGGTCTTCACTAAACAGAATAGTCTTCACTACACTGAATAGTCTTCACAATACTGAAAACAATTCACCACACGGAATAGTCTTGACTACACTGAATAGTCTTCACTACACTGAATAGTCTTCACCATACTGAAAACAATTCAACACACTGAATAGTCTTCACCACACTGAATAGTCTTCACCACACCGAAAAGTCTTCACTACACTGAATAGTCTTCACTACACTGAATAGTCTTCACCATACTGAAAACATTCACCACACTGAATAGTCTTCACCACACTGAATAGTCTTCACCACACTGAATAGTCTTCACTACACTGAAAAGTCTTCACTACACTGAAAAGTCTTCACCATACCGAAAATAATTCACCACACTGAATAGTCTTCACCACACTGAATAGTCTTCACCACACTGAATAGTCTTCACTACACTGCGTAGTCTTCACCACACTGAATAGTCTTCACCACACTGAATAGTCTTCACTACACTGAAAAGTCTTCACTACACTGAAAAGTCTTCACCATCCCGAAAATAATTCAACACACTGAATAGTCTTCACCACACTGAATAGTCTTCACTACACTGAATAGTCTTCACCATACCAAAAATAATTCACCACACTGAATAGTCTTCACCAGACTGAAAATAATTCATCAAACTGAATAGTCTTCACCATACTGAATAGTTTTCACTACACTGAATAGTCTTCACCATACTGAAAATAATTCACCACACTGAATAGTCTTCACCATACCGAAAATAATTCACCACACTGAATAGTCTTCACCACACTGAATAGTCTTCACTACACTGAAAAGTATTCACTACACTGAATAGTCTTCACCACACTGAATAGTCTTCACCACACTGAATAGTCTTCACTACACTGAAAAGTCTTCACTACACTGAAAAGTCTTCACCATCCCGAAAATAATTCAACACACTGAATAGTCTTCACCATACCAAAAATAATTCACCACACTGAATAGTCTTCACCAGACTGAAAATAATTCATCAAACTGAATAGTCTTCACCGTACTGAATAGTTTTCACTACACTGAATAGTCTTCACTACACTGAATAGTCTTCACCATACTGAAAATAATTCACCACACTGAATAGTCTTCACCACACTGAATAGACTTCACCACACTGAATAGTCTTCACTACACTGAATAGTCTTCACCATACTGAAAATAATTCACCACACTGAATAGTCTTCACCACACTGAATAGACTTCACCAAACTGAATAGTCTTCACTACACTGAATAGTCTTCACCACACTGAATAGTCTTCACCACACTGAATAGTCTTCACAATACTGAAAACAATTCACCACACGGAATAGTCTTCACTACACTGAATAGTCTTCACTACACTGAATAGTCTTCAACATACTGAAAACAATTCACCACACTGAATAGTCTTCACAATACTGAATAGTCTTCACCACACTGAAAAGTCTTCACTACACTGAATAGTCTTCACTACACTGAATAGTCTTCACCATACTGAAAACATTCACCACACTGAATAGTCTTCACCACACTGAATAGTCTTCACTACACTGAAAAGTCTTCATCATACCGAAAATAATTCACCGTACTGAATAGACTTCACTACAGTGAAAGGTCTTCACTAAACAGAATAGTCTTCACTACACTGAATAGTCTTCACCACACTGAATAGTCTTCACCACACTGAATAGTCTTCACTACACTGAAAAGTCTTCACTACACTGAAAAGTCTTCACCATACCGAAAATAATTCACCACACTGAATAGTCTTCACCACACTGAATAGACTTCACTACAGTGAAAGGTCTTCACTAAACAGAATAGTCTTCACTACACTGAATAGTCTTCACAATACTGAAAACAATTCACCACACGGAATAGTCTTGACTACACTGAATAGTCTTCACTACACTGAATAGTCTTCACCATACTGAAAACAATTCAACACACTGAATAGTCTTCACCACACTGAATAGTCTTCACCACACCGAAAAGTCTTCACTACACTGAATAGTCTTCACTACACTGAATAGTCTTCACCATACTGAAAACATTCACCACACTGAATAGTCTTCACCACACTGAATAGTCTTCACCACACTGAATAGTCTTCACTACACTGAAAAGTCTTCACTACACTGAAAAGTCTTCACCATACCGAAAATAATTCACCACACTGAATAGTCTTCACCACACTGAATAGTCTTCACCACACTGAATAGTCTTCACTACACTGCGTAGTCTTCACCACACTGAATAGTCTTCACCACACTGAATAGTCTTCACTACACTGAAAAGTCTTCACTACACTGAAAAGTCTTCACCATCCCGAAAATAATTCAACACACTGAATAGTCTTCACCACACTGAATAGTCTTCACTACACTGAATAGTCTTCACCATACCAAAAATAATTCACCACACTGAATAGTCTTCACCAGACTGAAAATAATTCATCAAACTGAATAGTCTTCACCATACTGAATAGTTTTCACTACACTGAATAGTCTTCACTACACTGAATAGTCTTCACCATACTGAAAATAATTCACCACACTGAATAGTCTTCACCATACCGAAAATAATTCACCACACTGAATAGTCTTCACCACACTGAATAGTCTTCACTACACTGAAAAGTATTCACTACACTGAATAGTCTTCACCACACTGAATAGTCTTCACCACACTGAATAGTCTTCACTACACTGAAAAGTCTTCACTACACTGAAAAGTCTTCACCATCCCGAAAATATTTCAACACACTGAATAGTCTTCACCATACCAAAAATAATTCACCACACTGAATAGTCTTCACCAGACTGAAAATAATTCATCAAACTGAATAGTCTTCACCGTACTGAATAGTTTTCACTACACTGAATAGTCTTCACTACACTGAATAGTCTTCACCATACTGAAAATAATTCACCACACTGAATAGTCTTCACCACACTGAATAGACTTCACCACACTGAATAGTCTTCACTACACTGAATAGTCTTCACCACACTGAATAGTCTTCACCACACTGAATAGTCTTCACTACAGTGAAAAGTCTTCACTAAACAGAATAGTCTTCACTACACTGAATAGTCTTCACAATACTGAAAACAATTCACCACACGGAATAGTCTTCACTACACTGAATAGTCTTCACTACACTGAATAGTCTTCACCATACTGAAAACAATTCACCACACTGAATAGTCTTCACCATACTGAATAGTCTTCACCACACCGAAAAGTCTTCACTACACTGAATAGTCTTCACTACACTGAATAGTCTTCACCATACTGAAAACATTCACCACACTGAATAGTCTTCACCACACTGAATAGACTTCACCACACTGAATAGTCTTCACTACACTGAATAGTCTTCACCACACTGAATAGTCTTCACCCCACTGAATAGTCTTCACTACAGTGAAAGGTCTTCACTACACTGAATAGTCTTCACTACACTGAATAGTCTTCACAATACTGAAAACAATTCACCACACTGAATAGTCTTCACTACACTGAATAGTCTTCACTACACTGAATAGTCTTCACCATACTGAAAACAAATCACCACACTGAATAGTCTTCACCACACTGAATAGTCTTCACCACACTGAAAAGTCTTCACTACACTGAATAGTCTTCACTACACTGAATAGTCTTCACCATACTGAAAACAATTCATCACACTGAATAGTCTTCACCACACTGAATAGTCTTCACCACACTGAATAGTCTTCACTGCACTGAAAAGTCTTCACTACACTGAAAAGTCTTCACCATACCGAAAATAATTCACCACACTGAATAGTCTTCACCACACTGAATAGTCTTCACTACACTGAAAAGTATTCACTACACTGAATAGTCTTCACCACACTGAATAGTCTTCACCACACTGAATAGTCTTCACTACACTGAAAAGTCTTCACTACACTGAAAAGTCTTCACCATCCCGAAAATAATTCAACACACTGAATAGTCTTCACCATACCAAAAATAATTCACCACACTGAATAGTCTTCACCAGACTGAAAATAATTCATCAAACTGAATAGTCTTCACCGTACTGAATAGTTTTCACTACACTGAATAGTCTTCACTACACTGAATAGTCTTCACCATACTGAAAATAATTCACCACACTGAATAGTCTTCACCACACTGAATAGACTTCACCACACTGAATAGTCTTCACTACACTGAATAGTCTTCACCACACTGAATAGTCTTCACCACACTGAATAGTCTTCACTACAGTGAAAAGTCTTCACTAAACAGAATAGTCTTCACTACACTGAATAGTCTTCACAATACTGAAAACAATTCACCACACGGAATAGTCTTCACTACACTGAATAGTCTTCACTACACTGAATAGTCTTCACAAATACTGAAAACAATTCACCACACTGAATAGTCTTCACCATAATGAATAGTCTTCACCACACCGAAAAGTCTTCACTACACTGAATAGTCTTCACTACACTGAATAGTCTTCACCATACTGAAAACATTCACCACACTGAATAGTCTTCACCACACTGAATAGTCTTCACTACACTGAAAAGTCTTCACTACACTGAAAAGTCTTCACCATACCGAAAATAATTCACCGTACTGAATAGTTTTCACTACACTGAATAGTCTTCACTACACTGAATAGTCTTCACCATACTGAAAATAATTCACCACACTGAATAGTCTTCACCACACTGAATAGTCTTCACTACACTGAATAGTCTTCACCACACTGAATAGTCTTCACCACACTGAATAGATTTCACTACAGTGAAAAGTCTTCACTAAACAGAATAGTCTTCACTACACTGAATAGTCTTCACAATACTGAAAACAATTCACCACACGGAATAGTCTTCACTACACTGAATAGTCTTCACTACACTGAATAGTCTTCACCATACTGAAAACAATTCAACACACTGAATAGTCTTCACCACACTGAATAGTCTTCACCACACCGAAAAGTCTTCACTACACTGAATAGTCTTCACTACACTGAATAGTCTTCACCATACTGAAAACATTCACCACACTGAATAGTCTTCACCACACTGAATAGTCTTCACCACACTGAATAGTCTTCACTACACTGAAAAGTCTTCACTACACTGAAAAGTCTTCACCATACCGAAAATAATTCACCACACTGAATAGTCTTCACCACACTGAATAGTCTTCACTACACTGCATAGTCTTCACCACACTGAATAGTCTTCATCACACTGAATAGTCTTCACTACACTGAATAGTCTTCACTACACTGAAAAGTCTTCACCATCCCGAAAATAATTCAACACACTGAATAGTCTTCACCACACTGAATAGTCTTCACTACACTGAATAGTCTTCACCATACCAAAAATAATTCACCACACTGAATAGTCTTCACCAGACTGAAAATAATTCATCAAACTGAATAGTCTTCACCATACTGAATAGTTTTCACTACACTGAATAGTCTTCACTACACTGAATAGTCTTCACCATACTGAAAATAATTCACCACACTGAATAGTCTTCACCACACTGAATAGACTTCACCACACTGAATAGTCTTCACTACACTGAATAGTCTTCACCCCACTGAATAGTCTTCACCACACTGAATAGTCTTCACTACAGTGAAAGGTCTTCACTACACTGAATAGTCTTCACTACACTGAATAGTCTTCACAATACTGAAAACAATTTACCACACTGAATAGTCTTCACTACACTGAATAGTCTTCACTACACTGAATAGTCTTCACCATACTGAAAACAAATCACCACACTGAATAGTCTTCACCACACTGAATAGTCTTCACCACACTGAAAAGTCTTCACTACACTGAAAAGTCTTCACTACACTGATAGTCTTCACCACACTGAATAGTCTTCACCACACTGAAAATCTTCACTACACTGAAAAGTCTTCACTACACTGAATAGTCTTCACCACACTGAATAGTCTTCACCACACTGAATAGTCTTCACTACACTGAAAAGTCTTCACTACACTGAAAAGTCTTCACCATACCGAAAATAATTCACCACGCTGAATAGTCTTCACCACACTGAATAGTCTTCACTACACTGAAAAGTCTTCACTACACTGAATAGTCTTCACCACACTGAATAGTCTTCACTACACTGAAAAGTCTTCACTACACTGAAAAGTCTTCACCATCCCGAAAAAAATTCAACACACTGAATAGTCTTCACCACACTGAATAATCTTCACTACACTGAATAGTCTTCACCATACCAAAAATAATTCACCACACTGAATAGTCTTCACCAGACTGAAAATAATTCATCAAACTGAATAGTCTTCACCGTACTGAATAGTTTTCACTACACTGAATAGTCTTCACTACACTGAATAGTCTTCACCATACTGAAAATAATTCACCACACTGAATAGTCTTCACCACACTGAATAGTCTTCACCGTACTGAATAGTTTTCACTACACTGAATAGTCTTCACTACACTGAATAGTCTTCACCATACTGAAAATAATTCACCACACTGAATAGTCTTCACCACACTGAATAGACTTCACCACACTGAATAGTCTTCACTACACTGAATAGTCTTCACCACACTGAATAGTCTTCACCACACTGAATAGTCTTCACTACAGTGAAAAGTCTTCACTAAACAGAATAGTCTTCACTACACTGAATAGTCTTCACAATACTGAAAACAATTCACCACACGGAATAGTCTTCACTACACTGAATAGTCTTCACTACACTGAATAGTCTTCACCATACTGAAAACAATTCACCACACTAAATAGTCTTCACCATACTGAATAGTCTTCACCACACCGAAAAGTCTTCACTACACTGAATAGTCTTCACTACACTGAATAGTCTTCACCATACTGAAAACATTCACCACACTGAATAGTCTTCACCACACTGAATAGTCTTCACCACACTGAATAGTCTTCACTACACTGAAAAGTCTTCACTACACTGAAAAGTCTTCACCATACCGAAAATAATTCACCGTACTGAATAGTTTTCACTACACTGAATAGTCTTCACTACACTGAATAGTCTTCACCATACTGAAAATAATTCACCACACTGAATAGTCTTCACCACACTGAATAGACTTCACCACACTGAATAGTCTTCACTACACTGAATAGTCTTCACCACACTGAATAGTCTTCACCACACTGAATAGTATTCACTACAGTGAAAAGTCTTCACTAAACAGAATAGTCTTCACTACACTGAATAGTCTTCACAATACTGAAAACAATTCACCACACGGAATAGTCTTCACCACACTGAATAGTCTTCACTACACTGAATAGTCTTCACCATACTGAAAACAATTCACCACACTGAATAGTCTTCACCATACTGAATAGTCTTCACCACACCGAAAAGTCTTCACTACACTGAATAGTCTTCACTACACTGAATAGTCTTCACCATACTGAAAACATTCACCACACTGAATAGTCTTCACCACACTGAATAGTCTTCACCACACTGAATAGTCTTCACTACACTGAAAAGTCTTCACTACACTGAAAAGTCTTCACCATACCGAAAATAATTCACCACACTGAATAGTCTTCACCACACTGAATAGTCTTCACCACACTGAATAGTCTTCACTACACTGCGTAGTCTTCACCACACTGAATAGTCTTCACCACACTGAATAGTCTTCACTACACTGAAAAGTCTTCACTACACTGAAAAGTCTTCACCATCCCAAAAATAATTCACCACACTGAATAGTCTTCACCAGACTGAAAATAATTCATCAAACTGAATAGTCTTCACCATACTGAATAGTTTTCACTACACTGAATAGTCTTCACTACACTGAATAGTCTTCACCATACTGAAAATAATTCACCACACTGAATAGTCTTCACCACACTGAATAGACTTCACCACACTGAATAGTCTTCACTACACTGAATAGTCTTCACCACACTGAATAGTCTTCACCACACTGAATAGTCTTCACTACAGTGAAAGGTCTTCACTACACTGAATAGTCTTCACTACATTGAATAGTCTTCACAATACTGAAAACAATTCACCACACTGAATAGTCTTCACTACACTGAATAGTCTTCACTACACTGAATAGTCTTCACCATACTGAAAACAAATCACCACACTGAATAGTCTTCACCACACTGAATAGTCTTCACCACACTGAAAAGTCTTCACTACACTGAATAGTCTTCACTACACTGAATAGTCTTCACCATACTGAAAACAATTCACCACACTGAATAGTCTTCACCACACTGAATAGTCTTCACCACACTGAATAGTCTTCACTACACTGAAAAGTCTTCACTACACTGAAAAGTCTTCACCATACCGAAAATAATTCACCACACTGAATAGTCTTCACCACACTGAATAGTCTTCACTACACTGAAAAGTATTCACTACACTGAATAGTCTTCACCACACTGAATAGTCTTCACCACACTGAATAGTCTTCACTACACTGAAAAGTCTTCACTACACTGAAAAGTCTTCACCATCCCGAAAATAATTCAACACACTGAATAGTCTTCACCACACTGAATAATCTTCACTACACTGAATAGTCTTCACCATACCAAAATAATTCACCACACTGAATAGTCTTCACCAGACTGAAAATAATTCATCAAACAGAATAGTCTTCACCGTACTGAATAGTTTTCACTACACTGAATAGTCTTCACTACACTGAATAGTCTTCACCATACTGAAAATAATTCACCACACTGAAAAGTCTTCACTACACTGAAAAGTCTTCACCATCCCGAAAATAATTCAACACACTGAATAGTCTTCACCACACTGAATAGTCTTCACTACACTGAATAGTCTTCACCATACCAAAAATAATTCACCACACTGAATAGTCTTCACCAGACTGAAAAGAATTCATCAAACTGAATAGTCTTCACCATACTGAATAGTTTTCACTACACTGAATAGTCTTCACTACACTGAATAGTCTTCACCATACTGAAAATAATTCACCACACTGAATAGTCTTCACCACACTGAATAGACTTCACCACACTGAATAGTCTTCACTACACTGAATAGTCTTCACCACACTGAATAGTCTTCACCACACTGAATAGTCTTCACTACAGTGAAAGGTCTTCACTACACTGAATAGTCTTCACTACACTGAATAGTCTTCACAATACTGAAAACAATTCACCACACTGAATAGTCTTCACTACACTGAATAGTCTTCACTACACTGAATAGTCTTCACCATAATGAAAACAAATCACCACACTGAATAGTCTTCACCACACTGAATAGTCTTCACCACACTGAAAAGTCTTCACTACACTGAATAGTCTTCACTACACTGAATAGTCTTCACCATACTGAAAACAATTCACCACACTGAATAGTCTTCACCACACTGAATAGACTTCACCACACTGAATAGTCTTCACTACACTGAATAGTCTTCACCACACTGAATAGTCTTCACCACACTGAATAGACTTCACTACAGTGAAAAGTCTTCACTAAACAGAATAGTCTTGACTACACTGAATAGTCTTCACAATACTGAAAACAATTCACCACACGGAATAGTCTTCACTACACTGAATAGTCTTCACTACACTGAATAGTCTTCACCATACTGAAAACAATTCAACACACTGAATAGTCTTCACCACACTGAATAGTCTTCACCACACCGAAAAGTCTTCACTACACTGAATAGTCTTCACTACACTGAATAGTCTTCACCATACTGAAAACATTCACCACACTGAATAGTCTTCACCACACTTAATAGTCTTCACCACACTGAATAGTCTTCACTACACTGAAAAGTCTTCACTACACTGAAAAGTCTTCACCATACCGAAAATAATTCACCACACTGAATAGTCTTCACCACACTGAATAGTCTTCACCACACTGAATAGTCTTCACTACACTGCGTAGTCTTCACCACACTGAATAGTCTTCACCACACTGAATAGTCTTCACCACACTGAATAGTCTTCACTACAGTGAAAGGTCTTCACCACACTGAAAAGTCTTCACTACACTGAATAGTCTTCACTACACTGAATAGTCTTCACCATACTGAAAACAATTCACCACACTGAATAGTCTTCACCACACTGAATAGTCTTCACCACACTGAATAGTCTTCACTACACTGAATAGTCTTCACTACACTGAAAAGTCTTCACTACACTGAATAGTCTTCACCACACTGAATAGTCTTCACTACACTGAAAAGTCTTCACTACACTGAAAAGTCTTCACCATCCCGAAAATAATTCAACACACTGAATAGTCTTCACCACACTGAATAATCTTCACTACACTGAATAGTCTTCACCATACCAAAAATAATTCACCACACTGAATAGTCTTCACCAGACTGAAAATAATTCATCAAACTGAATAGTCTTCACCGTACTGAATAGTTTTCACTACACTGAATAGTCTTCACTACACTGAATAGTCTTCACCATACTGAAAATAATTCACCACACTGAATAGTCTTCACCACACTGAATAGACTTCACCACACTGAATAGTCTTCACTACACTGAATAGTCTTCACCACACTGAATAGTCTTCACCACACTGAATAGTCTTCACTACAGTGAAAAGTCTTCACTAAACAGAATAGTCTTCACTACACTGAATAGTCTTCACAATACTGAAAACAATTCACCACACGGAATAGTCTTCACTACACTGAATAGTCTTCACTACACTGAATAGTCTTCGCCATACTGAAAACAATTCACCACACTGAATAGTCTTCACCATACTGAATAGTCTTCACCACACCGAAAAGTCTTCACTACACTGAATAGTCTTCACTACACTGAATAGTCTTCACCATACTGAAAACATTCACCACACTGAATAGTCTTCACCACACTGAATAGTCTTCACCACACTGAATAGTCTTCACTACACTGAAAAGTCTTCACTACACTGAAAAGTCTTCACCATACCGAAAATAATTCACCGTACTGAATAGTTTTCACTACACTGAATAGTCTTCACTACACTGAATAGTCTTCACCATACTGAAAATAATTCACCACACTGAATAGTCTTCACCACACTGAATAGACTTCACCACACTGAATAGTCTTCACTACACTGAATAGTCTTCACCACACTGAATAGTCTTCACCACACTGAATAGACTTCACTACAGTGAAAAGTCTTCACTAAACAGAATAGTCTTCACTACACTGAATAGTCTTCACAATACTGAAAACAATTCACCACACGGAATAGTCTTCACTACACTGAATAGTCTTCACTACACTGAATAGTCTTCACCATACTGAAAACAATTCAACACACTGAATAGTCTTCACCACACTGAATAGTCTTCACCACACCGAAAAGTCTTCACTACACTGAATAGTCTTCACTACACTGAATAGTCTTCACCATACTGAAAACATTCACCACACTGAATAGTCTTCACCACACTGAATAGTCTTCACCACACTGAATAGACTTCACTACAGTGAAAAGTCTTCACTAAACAGAATAGTCTTGACTACACTGAATAGTCTTCACAATACTGAAAACAATTCACCACACGGAATAGTCTTCACTACACTGAATAGTCTTCACTACACTGAATAGTCTTCACCATACTGAAAACAATTCAACACACTGAATAGTCTTCACCACACTGAATAGTCTTCAACACACCGAAAAGTCTTCACTACACTGAATAGTCTTCACTACACTGAATAGTCTTCACCATACTGAAAACATTCACCACACTGAATAGTCTTCACCACACTGAATAGTCTTCACCACACTGAATAGTCTTCACTACACTGAAAAGTCTTCACTACACTGAAAAGTATTCACCATACCGAAAATAATTCACCACACTGAATAGTCTTCACCACACTGAATAGTCTTCACCACACTGAATAGTCTTCACTACACTGCGTAGTCTTCACCACACTGAATAGTCTTCACCACACTGAATAGTCTTCACTACACTGAATAGTCTTCACTACACTGAAAAGTCTTCACCATCCCGAAAATAATTCAACACACTGAATAGTCTTCACCACACTGAATAGTCTTCACTACACTGAATAGTCTTCACCATACCAAAAATTATTCACCACACTGAATAGTCTTCACCAGACTGAAAATAATTCATCAAACTGAATAGTCTTCACCATACTGAATATTTTTCACTACACTGAATAGTCTTCACTACACTGAATAGTCTTCACCATACTGAAAATAATTCACCACACTGAATAGTCTTCACCACACTGAATAGACTTCACCACACTGAATAGTCTTCACTACACTGAATAGTCTTCACCACACTGAATAGTCTTCACCACACTGAATAGTCTTCACTACAGTGAAAGGTCTTCACCACACTGAAAAGTCTTCACTACACTGAATAGTCTTCACTACACTGAATAGTCTTCACCATACTGAAAACAATTCACCACACTGAATAGTCTTCACCACACTGAATAGTCTTCACCACACTGAATAGTCTTCACTACACTGAATAGTCTTCACTACACTGAAAAGTCTTCACTACACTGAATAGTGTTCACCACACTGAATAGTCTTCACTACACTGAAAAGTCTTCACTACACTGAAAAGTCTTCACCATCCCGAAAATAATTCAACACACTGAATAGTCTTCACCACACTGAATAATCTTCACTACACTGAATAGTCTTCACCATACCAAAAATAATTCACCACACTGAATAGTCTTCACCAGACTGAAAATAATTCATCAAACTGAATAGTCTTCACCGTACTGAATAGTTTTCACTACACTGAATAGTCTTCACTACACTGAATAGTCTTCACCATACTGAAAATAATTCACCACACTGAATAGTCTTCACCACACTGAATAGACTTCACCACACTGAATAGTCTTCACTACACTGAATAGTCTTCACCACACTGAATAGTCTTCACCACACTGAATAGTCTTCACTACAGTGAAAAGTCTTCACTAAACAGAATAGTCTTCACTACACTGAATAGTCTTCACAATACTGAAAACAATTCACCACACGGAATAGTCTTCACTACACTGAATAGTCTTCACTACACTGAATAGTCTTCGCCATACTGAAAACAATTCACCACACTGAATAGTCTTCACCATACTGAATAGTCTTCACCACACCGAAAAGTCTTCACTACACTGAATAGTCTTCACTACACTGAATAGTCTTCACCATACTGAAAACATTCACCACACTGAATAGTCTTCACCACACTGAATAGTCTTCACCACACTGAATAGTCTTCACTACACTGAAAAGTCTTCACTACACTGAAAAGTCTTCACCATACCGAAAATAATTCACCGTACTGAATAGTTTTCACTACACTGAATAGTCTTCACTACACTGAATAGTCTTCACCATACTGAAAATAATTCACCACACTGAATAGTCTTCACCACACTGAATAGACTTCACCACACTGAATAGTCTTCACTACACTGAATAGTCTTCACCACACTGAATAGTCTTCACCACACTGAATAGACTTCACTACAGTGAAAAGTCTTCACTAAACAGAATAGTCTTCACTACACTGAATAGTCTTCACAATACTGAAAACAATTCACCACACGGAATAGTCTTCACTACACTGAATAGTCTTCACTACACTGAATAGTCTTCACCATACTGAAAACAATTCAACACACTGAATAGTCTTCACCACACTGAATAGTCTTCACCACACCGAAAAGTCTTCACTACACTGAATAGTCTTCACTACACTGAATAGTCTTCACCATACTGAAAACATTCACCACACTGAATAGTCTTCACCACACTGAATAGTCTTCACTACACTGAAAAGTCTTCACTACACTGAAAAGTCTTCACCATACCGAAAATAATTCACCACACTGAATAGTCTTCACCACACTGAATAGTCTTCACTACACTGAAAAGTCTTCACTACACTGAATAGTCTTCACCACACTGAATAGTCTTCACCACACTGGAAAATCTTCACTACACTGAAAAGTCTTCACTACACTGAATAGTCTTCACCACACTGAATAGTCTTGACCACACTGAATAGTCTTCACTACACTGAAAAGTCTTCACTACACTGAATAGTCTTCACCATACCGAAAATAATTCACCACACTGAATAGTCTTCACCACACTGAATAGTCTTCACTACACTGAAAAGTCTTCACTACACTGAATAGTCTTCACCACACTGAATAGTCTTCACTACACTGAAAAGTCTTCACTACACTGAAAAGTCTTCACCATCCCGAAAATAATTCAACACACTGATAAGTCTTCACCACACTGAATAATCTTCACTACACTGAATAGTCTTCACCATACCAAAAATAATTCACCACACTGAATAGTCTTCACCAGACTGAAAATAATTCATCAAACTGAATAGTCTTCACCGTACTGAATAGTTTTCACTACACTGAATAGTCTTCACTACACTGAATAGTCTTCACCATACTGAAAATAATTCACCACACTGAATAGTCTTCACCACACTGAATAGACTTCACCACACTGAATAGTCTTCACTACACTGAATAGTCTTCACCACACTGAATAGTCTTCACCACACTGAATAGTCTTCACTACAGTGAAAAGTCTTCACTAAACAGAATAGTCTTCACTACACTGAATAGTCTTCACAATACTGAAAACAATTCACCACACGGAAAAGTCTTCACTACACTGAATAGTCTTCACCACACTGAATAGTCTTCACCATACTGAAAACAATTCACCACACTGAATAGTCTTCACCACACTGAATAGTCTTCACCACACCGAAAAGCCTTCACTACACTGAATAGTCTTCACTACACTGAATAGTCTTCACCATACTGAAAACATTCACCACACTGAATAGTCTTCACCACACTGAATAGTCTTCACCACACTGAATAGTCTTCACTACACTGAATAGTTTTCACTACACTGAATAGTCTTCACTACACTGAATAGTCTTCACCATACTGAAAATAATTCACCACACTGAATAGTCTTCACCACACTGAATAGACTTCACCACACTGAATAGTCTTCACTACACTGAATAGTCTTCACCACACTGAATAGTCTTCACCACACTGAATAGTCTTCACTACAGTGAAAGGTCTTCACTACACTGAATAGTCTTCACTACACTGAATAGTCTTCACAATACTGAAAACAATTCACCACACTGAATAGTCTTCACTACACTGAATAGTCTTCACTACACTGAATAGTCTTCACCATACTGAAAACAATTCACCACACTGAAAAGTCTTCACCACACTGAATAGTCTTCACCACACTGAATAGTCTTCACTACACTGAAAAGTCTTCACTACACTGAAAAGTCTTCACCATACCGAAAATAATTCACCACACTGAATAGTCTTCACCACACTGAATAGTCTTCACTACACTGAAAAGTCTTCACTACACTGAATAGTCTTCACCTCACTGAATAGTCTTCACTACACTGAAAAGTCTTCACTACACTGAAAAGTCTTCACCATCCCGAAAATAATTCAACACACTGAATAGTCTTCACCACACTGAATAATCTTCACTACACTGAATAGACTTCACCATACCAAAAATAATTCACCACACTGAATAGTCTTCACCAGACTGAAAATAATTCATCAAACTGAATAGTCTTCACCGTACTGAATAGTTTTCACTACACTGAATAGTCTTCACTACACTGAATAGTCTTCACCATACTGAAAATAATTCACCACACTGAATAGTCTTCACCACACTGAATAGACTTCACCACACTGAATAGTCTTCACTACACTGAATAGTCTTCACCACACTGAATAGTCTTCACTACAGTGAAAAGTCTTCACTAAACAGAATAGTCGTCACTACACTGAATAGTCTTCACAATACTGAAAACAATTCACCACACGGAATAGTCTTCACTACACTGAATAGTCTTCACTACACTGAATAGTCTTCACCATACTGAAAACAATTCACCACACTGAATAGTCTTCACCACACTGAATAGTCTTCACCACACCGAAAAGTCTTCACTACACTGAATAGTCTTCACTACACTGAATAGTCTTCACCATACTGAAAACATTCACCACACTGAATAGTCTTCACCACACTGAATAGTCTTCACCACACTGAATAGTCTTCACTACACTGAAAAGTCTTCACTACACTGAAAAGTCTTCACCATACCGAAAATAATTCACCACACTGAATAGTCTTCACCACACTGAATAGTCTTCACCACACTGAATAGTCTTCACTACACTGCGTAGTCTTCACCACACTGAATAGTCTTCACCACACTGAATAGTCTTCACCATACTGAATAGTCTTCACCAGACTGAAAACAATTCACCACACTAAATAGACTTTACCACACTGAATAGTCTTCACTACACTGAATAGTCTTCACTACACTGCATAGTCTTCACCACACTGAATAGTCTTCACTACACTGAAAAGTCTTCACTACACTGAAAAGTCTTCACCATCCCGAAAATAATTCAACACTGAATAGTCTTCACCATACTGAATAGTCTTCACTACACTGCGTAGTCTTCACCACACTGAATAGTCTTCACCACACTGAATAGTCTTCACTACACTGAAAAGTCTTCACTACACTGAAAAGTCTTCACCATCCCGAAAATAATTCAACACACTGAATAGTCTTCACCACACTGAATAGTCTTCACTACACTGAATAGTCTTCACCATACCAAAAATAATTCACCACACTGAATAGTCTTCACCAGACTGAAAATAATTCATCAAACTGAATAGTCTTCACCATACTGAAAATAATTCACCACACTGAATAGTCTTCACCACACTGAATAGACTTCACCACACTGAATAGTCTTCACTACACTGAATAGTCTTCACCACCCTGAATAGTCTTCACCACACTGAATAGTCTTCACTACAGTGAAAGGGTCTTCACTACACTGAATAGTCTTCACTACACTGAAAAGTCTTCACTACACTGAATAGTCTTCACCACACTGAATAGTCTTCAATTCACTGAAAAGTCTTCACTACACTGAAAAGTCTTCACCATCCCGAAAATAATTCAACACACTGAATAGTCTTCACCACACTGAATAATCTTCACTACACTGAATAGTCTTCACCATACCAAAAATAATTCACCACACTGAATAGTCTTCACCAGACTGAAAATAATTCATCAAACTGAATAGTCTTCACCGTACTGAATAGTTTTCACTACACTGAATAGTCTTCACTACACTGAATAGTCTTCACCATACTGAAAATAATTCACCACACTGAATAGTCTTCACCACACTGAATAGACTTCACCACACTGAATAGTCTTCACTACACTGAATAGTCTTCACCACACTGAATAGTCTTCACCACACTGAATAGTCTTCACTACAGTGAAAAGTCTTCACTAAACAGAATAGTCTTCACTACACTGAAGAGTCTTCACAATACTGAAAACAATTCACCACACGGAATAGTCTTCACTACACTGAATAGTCTTCACTACACTGAATAGTCTTCACCATACTGAAAACAATTCACCACACTGAATAGTCTTCACCACACTGAATAGTCTTCACCAGACCGAAAAGTCTTCACTACACTGAATAGTCTTCACTACACTGAATAGTCTTCACCATACTGAAAACATTCACCACACTGAATAGTCTTCACCACACTGAATAGTCTTCACCACACTGAATAGTCTTCACTACACTGAAAAGCCTTCACTACACTGAAAAGTCTTCACCATACTGAAAATAATTCACCACACTGAATAGTCTTCACCACACTGAATAGTCTTCACCACACTGAATAGTCTTCACTACACTGCGTAGTCTTCACCACACTGAATAGTCTTCACCACACTGAATAGTCTTCACTACACTGAAAAGTCTTCACCATACCAAAAATAATTCACCACACTGAATAGTCTTCACCATACTGAAAATAATTCATCAAACTGA
This sequence comes from Oncorhynchus kisutch, assembly GCF_002021735.2. NCBI lineage: Eukaryota > Metazoa > Chordata > Actinopteri > Salmoniformes > Salmonidae > Oncorhynchus > Oncorhynchus kisutch. Next base: position 33,266,174 of record NC_034194.2, on the reverse strand, counting down.
ATAGTCTTCACCATACTGAATAGTTTTCACTACACTGAATAGTCTTCACTACACTGAATAGTCTTCACCATACTGAAAATAATTCACCACACTGCATAGTCTTCACCACACTGAATAGACTTCACCACACTGAATAGTCTTCACTACACTGAATAGTCTTCACCACACTGAATAGTCTTCACTACACTGAAAAGTCTTCACTACACTGAAAAGTCTTCACCATACCGAAAATAATTCACCACACTGAATAGTCTTCACCACACTGAATAGTCTTCACCATACTGAATAGTCTTCACCAGACTGAAAACAATTCACCACACTAAATAGACTTTACCACACTGAATAGTCTTCACTACACTGCATAGTCTTCACCACACTGAATAGTCTTCACTACACTGAAAAGTCTTCACTACACTGAAAAGTCTTCACCATCCCGAAAATAATTCAACACACTGAATAGTCTTCACCACACTGAATAGTCTTCACTACACTGCGTAGTCTTCACCACACTGAATAGTCTTCACTACACTGAAAAGTCTTCACTACACTGAAAAGTCTTCACCATCCCGAAAATAATTCAACACACTGAATAGAATTCAACACACTGAATAGTCTTCACTACACTGAATAGTCTTCACCATACCAAAAATAATTCACCACACTGAATAGACTTCACCAGACTGAAAATAATTCATCAAACTGAATAGTCTTCACCATACTGAATAGTTTTCACTACACTGAATAGTCTTCACCATACTGAAAATAATTCACCACACTGAATAGTCTTCACCACACTGAATAGACTTCACCACACTGAATAGTCTTCACTACACTGAATAGTCTTCACCACCCTGAATAGTCTTCACCACACTGAATAGTCTTCACTACAGTGAAAGGGTCTTCACTACACTGAATAGTCTTCACTACACTGAATAGTCTTCACAATCCTGAAAACAATTCACCACACTGAATAGTCTTCACTACACTGAATAGTCTTCACTACACTGAATAGTCTTCACCATACTGAAAACAATTCACCACACTGAATAGTCTTCACCACACTGAATAGTCTTCACCACACTGAAAAGTCTTCACTACACTGAATAGTCTTCACTACACTGAATAGTCTTCACCATACTGAAAACAATTCACCACACTGAATAGTCTTCACTACACTGAATAGTCTTCACCACACTGAATAGTCTTCACTACACTGAAAAGTCTTCACTACACTGAAAAGTCTTCATACCGAAAATAATTCACCACACTGAATAGTCTTCACCACACTGAATAGTCTTCACCACACTGAATAGTCTTCACTACACTGAAAAGTCTTCACTACACTGAAAAGTCTTCACCATACCGAAAATAATTCACCACACTGAATAGTCTTCACCACACTGAATAGTCTTCACCATACTGAATAGTCTTCACCAGACTGAAAACAATTCACCACACTAAATAGACTTTACCACACTGAATAGTCTTCACTACACTGCATAGTCTTCACCACACTGAATAGTCTTCACTACACTGAAAAGTCTTCACTACACTGAAAAGTCTTCACCATCCCGAAAATAATTCAACACACTGAATAGTCTTCACCACACTGAATAGTCTTCACTACACTGCGTAGTCTTCACCACACTGAATAGTCTTCACTACACTGAAAAGTCTTCACTACACTGAAAAGTCTTCACCATCCCGAAAATAATTCAACACACTGAATAGAATTCAACACACTGAATAGTCTTCACCACACTGAATAATCTTCACTACACTGAATAGACTTCACCATACCAAAAATAATTCACCACACTGAATAGTCTTCACCAGACTGAAAATAATTCATCAAACTGAATAGTCTTCACCGTACTGAATAGTTTTCACTACACTGAATAGTCTTCACTACACTGAATAGTCTTCACCATACTGAAAATAATTCACCACACTGAATAGTCTTCACCACACTGAATAGACTTCACCACACTGAATAGTCTTCACTACACTGAATAGTCTTCACCACACTGAATAGTCTTCACTACAGTGAAAAGTCTTCACTAAACAGAATAGTCGTCACTACACTGAATAGTCTTCACAATACTGAAAACAATTCACCACACGGAATAGTCTTCACTACACTGAATAGTCTTCACTACACTGAATAGTCTTCACCATACTGAAAACAATTCACCACACTGAATAGTCTTCACCACACTGAATAGTCTTCACCACACCGAAAAGTCTTCACTACACTGAATAGTCTTCACTACACTGAATAGTCTTCACCATACTGAAAACATTCACCACACTGAATAGTCTTCACCACACTGAATAGTCTTCACCACACTGAATAGTCTTCACTACACTGAAAAGTCTTCACTACACTGAAAAGTCTTCACCATACCGAAAATAATTCACCACACTGAATAGTCTTCACCACACTGAATAGTCTTCACCACACTGAATAGTCTTCACTACACTGCGTAGTCTTCACCACACTGAATAGTCTTCACCACACTGAATAGTCTTCACCATACTGAATAGTCTTCACCAGACTGAAAACAATTCACCACACTAAATAGACTTTACCACACTGAATAGTCTTCACTACACTGAATAGTCTTCACTACACTGCATAGTCTTCACCACACTGAATAGTCTTCACTACACTGAAAAGTCTTCACTACACTGAAAAGTCTTCACCATCCCGAAAATAATTCAACACTGAATAGTCTTCACCATACTGAATAGTCTTCACTACACTGCGTAGTCTTCACCACACTGAATAGTCTTCACCACACTGAATAGTCTTCACTACACTGAAAAGTCTTCACTACACTGAAAAGTCTTCACCATCCCGAAAATAATTCAACACACTGAATAGTCTTCACCACACTGAATAGTCTTCACTACACTGAATAGTCTTCACCATACCAAAAATAATTCACCACACTGAATAGTCTTCACCAGACTGAAAATAATTCATCAAACTGAATAGTCTTCACCATACTGAAAATAATTCACCACACTGAATAGTCTTCACCACACTGAATAGACTTCACCACACTGAATAGTCTTCACTACACTGAATAGTCTTCACCACCCTGAATAGTCTTCACCACACTGAATAGTCTTCACTACAGTGAAAGGGTCTTCACTACACTGAATAGTCTTCACTACACTGAAAAGTCTTCACTACACTGAATAGTCTTCACCACACTGAATAGTCTTCAATTCACTGAAAAGTCTTCACTACACTGAAAAGTCTTCACCATCCCGAAAATAATTCAACACACTGAATAGTCTTCACCACACTGAATAATCTTCACTACACTGAATAGTCTTCACCATACCAAAAATAATTCACCACACTGAATAGTCTTCACCAGACTGAAAATAATTCATCAAACTGAATAGTCTTCACCGTACTGAATAGTTTTCACTACACTGAATAGTCTTCACTACACTGAATAGTCTTCACCATACTGAAAATAATTCACCACACTGAATAGTCTTCACCACACTGAATAGACTTCACCACACTGAATAGTCTTCACTACACTGAATAGTCTTCACCACACTGAATAGTCTTCACCACACTGAATAGTCTTCACTACAGTGAAAAGTCTTCACTAAACAGAATAGTCTTCACTACACTGAAGAGTCTTCACAATACTGAAAACAATTCACCACACGGAATAGTCTTCACTACACTGAATAGTCTTCACTACACTGAATAGTCTTCACCATACTGAAAACAATTCACCACACTGAATAGTCTTCACCACACTGAATAGTCTTCACCAGACCGAAAAGTCTTCACTACACTGAATAGTCTTCACTACACTGAATAGTCTTCACCATACTGAAAACATTCACCACACTGAATAGTCTTCACCACACTGAATAGTCTTCACCACACTGAATAGTCTTCACTACACTGAAAAGCCTTCACTACACTGAAAAGTCTTCACCATACTGAAAATAATTCACCACACTGAATAGTCTTCACCACACTGAATAGTCTTCACCACACTGAATAGTCTTCACTACACTGCGTAGTCTTCACCACACTGAATAGTCTTCACCACACTGAATAGTCTTCACTACACTGAAAAGTCTTCACCATACCAAAAATAATTCACCACACTGAATAGTCTTCACCATACTGAAAATAATTCATCAAACTGAATAGTCTTCACCATACTGAATAGTTTTCACTACACTGAATAGTCTTCACTACACTGAATAGTCTTCACCATACTGAAAATAATTCACCACACTGCATAGTCTTCACCACACTGAATAGACTTCACCACACTGAATAGTCTTCACTACACTGAATAGTCTTCACCACACTGAATAGTCTTCACTACACTGAAAAGTCTTCACTACACTGAAAAGTCTTCACCATACCGAAAATAATTCACCACACTGAATAGTCTTCACCACACTGAATAGTCTTCACCATACTGAATAGTCTTCACCAGACTGAAAACAATTCACCACACTAAATAGACTTTACCACACTGAATAGTCTTCACTACACTGCATAGTCTTCACCACACTGAATAGTCTTCACTACACTGAAAAGTCTTCACTACACTGAAAAGTCTTCACCATCCCGAAAATAATTCAACACACTGAATAGTCTTCACCACACTGAATAGTCTTCACTACACTGCGTAGTCTTCACCACACTGAATAGTCTTCACTACACTGAAAAGTCTTCACTACACTGAAAAGTCTTCACCATCCCGAAAATAATTCAACACACTGAATAGAATTCAACACACTGAATAGTCTTCACTACACTGAATAGTCTTCACCATACCAAAAATAATTCACCACACTGAATAGACTTCACCAGACTGAAAATAATTCATCAAACTGAATAGTCTTCACCATACTGAATAGTTTTCACTACACTGAATAGTCTTCACCATACTGAAAATAATTCACCACACTGAATAGTCTTCACCACACTGAATAGACTTCACCACACTGAATAGTCTTCACTACACTGAATAGTCTTCACCACCCTGAATAGTCTTCACCACACTGAATAGTCTTCACTACAGTGAAAGGGTCTTCACTACACTGAATAGTCTTCACTACACTGAATAGTCTTCACAATCCTGAAAACAATTCACCACACTGAATAGTCTTCACTACACTGAATAGTCTTCACTACACTGAATAGTCTTCACCATACTGAAAACAATTCACCACACTGAATAGTCTTCACCACACTGAATAGTCTTCACCACACTGAAAAGTCTTCACTACACTGAATAGTCTTCACTACACTGAATAGTCTTCACCATACTGAAAACAATTCACCACACTGAATAGTCTTCACTACACTGAATAGTCTTCACCACACTGAATAGTCTTCACTACACTGAAAAGTCTTCACTACACTGAAAAGTCTTCATACCGAAAATAATTCACCACACTGAATAGTCTTCACCACACTGAATAGTCTTCACCATACTGAATAGTCTTCACTACACTGAAAAGTCTTCACTACACTGAAAAGTCTTCACCATACCGAAAATAATTCACCACACTGAATAGTCTTCACCACACTGAATAGTCTTCACCATACTGAATAGTCTTCACCAGACTGAAAACAATTCACCACACTAAATAGACTTTACCACACTGAATAGTCTTCACTACACTGCATAGTCTTCACCACACTGAATAGTCTTCACTACACTGAAAAGTCTTCACTACACTGAAAAGTCTTCACCATCCCGAAAATAATTCAACACACTGAATAGTCTTCACCACACTGAATAGTCTTCACTACACTGCGTAGTCTTCACCACACTGAATAGTCTTCACTACACTGAAAAGTCTTCACTACACTGAAAAGTCTTCACCATCCCGAAAATAATTCAACACACTGAATAGAATTCAACACACTGAATAGTCTTCACTACACTGAATAGTCTTCACCATACCAAAAATAATTCACCACACTGAATAGACTTCACCAGACTGAAAATAATTCATCAAACTGAATAGTCTTCACCATACTGAATAGTTTTCACTACACTGAATAGTCTTCACCATACTGAAAATAATTCACCACACTGAATAGTCTTCACCACACTGAATAGACTTCACCACACTGAATAGTCTTCACTACACTGAATAGTCTTCACCACCCTGAATAGTCTTCACCACACTGAATAGTCTTCACTACAGTGAAAGGGTCTTCACTACACTGAATAGTCTTCACTACACTGAATAGTCTTCACAATCCTGAAAACAATTCACCACACTGAATAGTCTTCACTACACTGAATAGTCTTCACTACACTGAATAGTCTTCACCATACTGAAAACAATTCACCACACTGAATAGTCTTCACCACACTGAATAGTCTTCACCACACTGAAAAGTCTTCACTACACTGAATAGTCTTCACTACACTGAATAGTCTTCACCATACTGAAAACAATTCACCACACTGAATAGTCTTCACTACACTGAATAGTCTTCACCACACTGAATAGTCTTCACTACACTGAAAAGTCTTCACTACACTGAAAAGTCTTCATACCGAAAATAATTCACCACACTGAATAGTCTTCACCACACTGAATAGTCTTCACCACACTGAATAGTCTTCACCATACTGAATAGTCTTCACTAGACTGAAAACAATTCACCACACTAAATAGACTTTACCACACTGAATAGTCTTCACTACACTGAATAGTCTTCACTACACTGCGTAGTCTTCACCACACTGAATAGTCTTCACTACACTGAAAAGTCTTCACTACACTGAAAAGTCTTCACCATCCCGAAAACAATTCCCCACACTGAATAGTCTTCACCACACTGAATAGTCTTCACCACACTGAATAGTCTTCACTACACTGAATAGTCTTCACCATACTGAAAATAATTCACCACACTGAATAGTCTTCACCACACTGAATAGACTTCACCACACTGAAAAGTCTTCACTACACTGAATAGTCTTCACCACACTGAATAGTCTTCACTACACTGAAAAGTCTTCACTACACTGAAAAGTCTTCACCATCCCGAAAATAATTCAACACACTGAATAGTCTTCACCACACTGAATAATCTTCACTACACTGAATAGTCTTCACCATACCAAAAATAATTCACCACACTGAATAGTCTTCACCGTACTGAATAGTTTTCACTACACTGAATAGTCTTCACTACACTGAATAGTCTTCACCACACCGAAAAGTCTTCACTACACTGAATAGTCTTCACTACACTGAATAGTCTTCACCATACTGAAAACATTCACCACACTGAATAGTCTTCACCACACTGAATAGTCTTCACCACACTGAATAGTCTTCACTACACTGAAAAGTCTTCACTACACTGAAAAGTCTTCACCATACCGAAAATAATTCACCACACTGAATAGTCTTCACCACACTGAATAGTCTTCACCACACTGAATAGTCTTCACTGCACTGCGTAGTCTTCACCACACTGAATAGTCTTCACCACACTGAATAGTCTTCACTACACTGAAAAGTCTTCACCATACCAAAAATAATTCACCACACTGAATAGTCTTCACCAGACTGAAAATAATTCATCAAACTGAATAGTCTTCACCATACTGAATAGTTTCACTACACTGAATAGTCTTCACTACACTGAATAGTCTTCACCATACTGAAAATAATTCACCACACTGAATAGTCTTCACCACACTGAATAATCTTCACTACACTGAATAGACTTCACCATACCAAAAATAATTCACCACACTGAATAGTCTTCACCAGACTGAAAATAATTCATCAAACTGAATAGTCTTCACCGTACTGAATAGTTTTCACTACACTGAATAGTCTTCACTACACTGAATAGTCTTCACCATACTGAAAATAATTCACCACACTGAATAGTCTTCACCACACTGAATAGACTTCACCACACTGAATAGTCTTCACTACACTGAATAGTCTTCACCACACTGAATAGTCTTCACTACAGTGAAAAGTCTTCACTAAACAGAATAGTCTTCACTACACTGAATAGTCTTCACAATACTGAAAACAATTCACCACACGGAATAGTCTTCACTACACTGAATAGTCTTCACTACACTGAATAGTCTTCACCATACTGAAAACAATTCACCACACTGAATAGTCTTCACCACACTGAATAGTCTTCACCACACCGAAAAGTCTTCACTACACTGAATAGTCTTCACTACACTGAATAGTCTTCACCATACTGAAAACATTCACCACACTGAATAGTCTTCACCACACTGAATAGTCTTCACCACACTGAATAGTCTTCACTACACTGAAAAGTCTTCACTACACTGAAAAGTCTTCACCATACCGAAAATAATTCACCACACTGAATAGTCTTCACCACACTGAATAGTCTTCACCACACTGAATAGTCTTCACTACACTGCGTAGTCTTCACCACACTGAATAGTCTTCACCACACTGAATAGTCTTCACCATACTGAATAGTCTTCACCAGACTGAAAACAATTCACCACACTAAATAGACTTTACCACACTGAATAGTCTTCACTACACTGCATAGTCTTCACCACACTGAATAGTCTTCACTACACTGAAAAGTCTTCACTACACTGAAAAGTCTTCACCATCCCGAAAATAATTCAACACTGAATAGTCTTCACCACACTGAATAGTCTTCACTACACTGCGTAGTCTTCACCACACTGAATAGTCTTCACCACACTGAATAGTCTTCACTACACTGAAAAGTCTTCACTACACTGAAAAGTCTTCACCATCCCGAAAATAATTCAACACACCGAATAGTCTTCACCACACTGAATAGTCTTCACTACACTGAATAGTCTTCACCATACCAAAAATAATTCACCACACTGAATAGTCTTCACCAGACTGAAAATAATTCATCAAACTGAATAGTCTTCACCATACTGAAAATAATTCACCACACTGAATAGTCTTCACCACACTGAATAGACTTCACCACACTGAATAGTCTTCACTACACTGAATAGTCTTCACCACCCTGAATAGTCTTCACCACACTGAATAGTCTTCACTACAGTGAAAGGGTCTTCACTACACTGAAAAGTCTTCACCATCCCGAAAATAATTCAACACACTGAATAGTCTTCACCACACTGAATAATCTTCACTACACTGAATAGTCTTCACCATACCAAAAATAATTCACCACACTGAATAGTCTTCACCAGACTGAAAATAATTCATCAAACTGAATAGTCTTCACCATACTGAAAATAATTCACCACACTGAATAGTCTTCACCACACTGAATAGACTTCACCACACTGAATAGTCTTCACTACACTGAATAGTCTTCACCACCCTGAATAGTCTTCACCACACTGAATAGTCTTCACTACAGTGAAAGGGTCTTCACTACACTGAATAGTCTTCACTACACTGAAAAGTCTTCACTACACTGAATAGTCTTCACCACACTGAATAGTCTTCAATTCACTGAAAAGTCTTCACTACACTGAAAAGTCTTCACCATCCCGAAAATAATTCAACACACTGAATAGTCTTCACCACACTGAATAATCTTCACTACACTGAATAGTCTTCACCATACCAAAAATAATTCACCACACTGAATAGTCTTCACCAGACTGAAAATAATTCATCAAACTGAATAGTCTTCACCGTACTGAATAGTTTTCACTACACTGAATAGTCTTCACTACACTGAATAGTCTTCACCATACTGAAAATAATTCACCACACTGAATAGTCTTCACCACACTGAATAGACTTCACCACACTGAATAGTCTTCACTACACTGAATAGTCTTCACCACACTGAATAGTCTTCACCACACTGAATAGTCTTCACTACAGTGAAAAGTCTTCACTAAACAGAATAGTCTTCACTACACTGAATAGTCTTCACAATACTGAAAACAATTCACCACACGGAATAGTCTTCACTACACTGAATAGTCTTCACTACACTGAATAGTCTTCACCATACTGAAAACAATTCACCACACTGAATAGTCTTCACCACACTGAATAGTCTTCACCACACCGAAAAGTCTTCACTACACTGAATAGTCTTCACTACACTGAATAGTCTTCACCATACTGAAAACATTCACCACACTGAATAGTCTTCACCACACTGAATAGTCTTCACCACACTGAATAGTCTTCACTACACTGAAAAGTCTTCACTACACTGAAAAGTCTTCACCATACTGAAAATAATTCACCACACTGCATAGTCTTCACCACACTGAATAGACTTCACCACACTGAATAGTCTTCACTACACTGAATAGTCTTCACCACACTGAATAGTCTTCACCACACTGAATAGTCTTCACTACAGTGAAAGGTCTTCACTACACTGAATAGTCTTCACTACACTGAATAGTCTTCACAATACTGAAAACAATTCACCACACTGAATAGTCTTCACTACACTGAATAGTCTTCACTACACTGAATAGTCTTCACCATACTGAAAACAATTCACCACACTGAATAGTCTTCACCACACTGAATAGCCTTCACCACACTGAAAGGTCTTCACTACACTGAATAGTCTTCACTACACTGAATAGTCTTCACCATACTGAAAACAATTCACCACACTGAATAGTCTTCACCACACTGAATAGTCTTCACCACACTGAATAGTCTTCACTACACTGAAAAGTCTTCACTACACTGAAAAGTATTCACCATACCGAAAATAATTCACCACACTAAATAGACTTTACCACACTGAATAGTCTTCACTACACTGCATAGTCTTCACCACACTGAATAGTCTTCACTACACTGAAAAGTCTTCACTACACTGAAAAGTCTTCACCATCCCGAAAATAATTCAACACACTGAATAGTCTTCACCACACTGAATAGTCTTCACTACACTGCGTAGTCTTCACCACACTGAATAGTCTTCACTACACTGAAAAGTCTTCACTACACTGAAAAGTCTTCACCATCCCGAAAATAATTCAACACACTGAATAGAATTCAACACACTGAATAGTCTTCACTACACTGAATAGTCTTCACCATACCAAAAATAATTCACCACACTGAATAGACTTCACCAGACTGAAAATAATTCATCAAACTGAATAGTCTTCACCATACTGAATAGTTTTCACTACACTGAATAGTCTTCACCATACTGAAAATAATTCACCACACTGAATAGTCTTCACCACACTGAATAGACTTCACCACACTGAATAGTCTTCACTACACTGAATAGTCTTCACCACCCTGAATAGTCTTCACCACACTGAATAGTCTTCACTACAGTGAAAGGGTCTTCACTACACTGAATAGTCTTCACTACAATGAATAGTCTTCACAATCCTGAAAACAATTCACCACACTGAATAGTCTTCACTACACTGAATAGTCTTCACTACACTGAATAGTCTTCACCATACTGAAAACAATTCACCACACTGAATAGTCTTCACCACACTGAATAGTCTTCACCACACTGAAAAGTCTTCACTACACTGAATAGTCTTCACTACACTGAATAGTCTTCACCATACTGAAAACAATTCACCACACTGAATAGTCTTCACTACACTGAATAGTCTTCACCACACTGAATAGTCTTCACTACACTGAAAAGTCTTCACTACACTGAAAAGTCTTCATACCGAAAATAATTCACCACACTGAATAGTCTTCACCACACTGAATAGTCTTCACCACACTGAATAGTCTTCACCATACTGAATAGTCTTCACCAGACTGAAAACAATTCACCACACTAAATAGACTTTACCACACTGAATAGTCTTCACTACACTGAATAGTCTTCACTACACTGCGTAGTCTTCACCACACTGAATAGTCTTCACTACACTGAAAAGTCTTCACTACACTGAAAAGTCTTCACCATCCCGAAAACAATTCCCCACACTGAATAGTCTTCACCACACTGAATAATCTTCACCACACTGAATAGTCTTCACCACACTGAATAGTCTTCACTACACTGAATAGTCTTCACCATACTGAAAATAATTCACCACACTGAATAGTCTTCACCACACTGAATAGACTTCACCACACTGAAAAGTCTTCACTACACTGAATAGTCTTCACCACACTGAATAGTCTTCACTACACTGAAAAGTCTTCACTACACTGAAAAGTCTTCACCATCCCGAAAATAATTCAACACACTGAATAGTCTTCACCACACTGAATAATCTTCACTACACTGAATAGTCTTCACCATACCAAAAATAATTCACCAAACTGAATAGTCTTCACCGTACTGAATAGTTTTCACTACACTGAATAGTCTTCACTACACTGAATAGTCTTCACCACACTGAATAGTCTTCACCACACTGAATAGTCTTCACTACACTGAAAAGTCTTCACTACACTGAAAAGTCTTCACTGCACTGCGTAGTCTTCACCACACTGAATAGTCTTCACCACACTGAATAGTCTTCACTACACTGAAAAGTCTTCACCATACCAAAAATAATTCACCACACTGAATAGTCTTCACCAGACTGAAAATAATTCATCAAACTGAATAGTCTTCACCATACTGAATAGTTTTCACTACACTGAATAGTCTTCACTACACTGAATAGTCTTCACCATACTGAAAATAATTCACCACACTGAATAGTCTTCACCACACTGAATAGTCTTCACCACACTGAAAAGTCTTCACCACACTGAATAGTCTTCACCACACTGAATAGTCTTCACCACACTGAAAAGTCTTCACTACACTGAATAGTCTTCACCATACTGAAAACAATTCACCACACTGAATAGTCTTCACCACACTGAATAGTCTTCACCACACTGAATAGTCTTCACTACACTGAATAGTCTTCACCACACTGAATAGTCTTCACCACACTGAATAGTCTTCACTACAGTGAAAGGTCTTCACTACACTGAATAGTCTTCACTACACTGAATAGTCTTCACAATACTGAAAACAATTCACCACACTGAATAGTCTTCACTACACTGAATAGTCTTCACTACACTGAATAGTCTTCACCATACTGAAAACAATTCACCACACTGAATAGTCTTCACCACACTGAATAGCCTTCACCACACTGAAAGGTCTTCACTACACTGAATAGTCTTCACTACACTGAATAGTCTTCACCATACTGAAAACAATTCACCACACTGAATAGTCTTCACCACACTGAATAGTCTTCACCACACTGAATAGTCTTCACTACACTGAAAAGTCTTCACTACACTGAAAAGTATTCACCATACCGAAAATAATTCACCACACTAAATAGACTTTACCACACTGAATAGTCTTCACTACACTGCATAGTCTTCACCACACTGAATAGTCTTCACTACACTGAAAAGTCTTCACTACACTGAAAAGTCTTCACCATCCCGAAAATAATTCAACACACTGAATAGTCTTCACCACACTGAATAGTCTTCACTACACTGCGTAGTCTTCACCACACTGAATAGTCTTCACTACACTGAAAAGTCTTCACTACACTGAAAAGTCTTCACCATCCCGAAAATAATTCAACACACTGAATAGAATTCAACACACTGAATAGTCTTCACTACACTGAATAGTCTTCACCATACCAAAAATAATTCACCACACTGAATAGACTTCACCAGACTGAAAATAATTCATCAAACTGAATAGTCTTCACCATACTGAATAGTTTTCACTACACTGAATAGTCTTCACCATACTGAAAATAATTCACCACACTGAATAGTCTTCACCACACTGAATAGACTTCACCACACTGAATAGTCTTCACTACACTGAATAGTCTTCACCACCCTGAATAGTCTTCACCACACTGAATAGTCTTCACTACAGTGAAAGGGTCTTCACTACACTGAATAGTCTTCACTACAATGAATAGTCTTCACAATCCTGAAAACAATTCACCACACTGAATAGTCTTCACTACACTGAATAGTCTTCACTACACTGAATAGTCTTCACCATACTGAAAACAATTCACCACACTGAATAGTCTTCACCACACTGAATAGTCTTCACCACACTGAAAAGTCTTCACTACACTGAATAGTCTTCACTACACTGAATAGTCTTCACCATACTGAAAACAATTCACCACACTGAATAGTCTTCACTACACTGAATAGTCTTCACCACACTGAATAGTCTTCACTACACTGAAAAGTCTTCACTACACTGAAAAGTCTTCATACCGAAAATAATTCACCACACTGAATAGTCTTCACCACACTGAATAGTCTTCACCACACTGAATAGTCTTCACCATACTGAATAGTCTTCACCAGACTGAAAACAATTCACCACACTAAATAGACTTTACCACACTGAATAGTCTTCACTACACTGAATAGTCTTCACTACACTGCGTAGTCTTCACCACACTGAATAGTCTTCACTACACTGAAAAGTCTTCACTACACTGAAAAGTCTTCACCATCCCGAAAACAATTCCCCACACTGAATAGTCTTCACCACACTGAATAATCTTCACCACACTGAATAGTCTTCACCACACTGAATAGTCTTCACTACACTGAATAGTCTTCACCATACTGAAAATAATTCACCACACTGAATAGTCTTCACCACACTGAATAGACTTCACCACACTGAAAAGTCTTCACTACACTGAATAGTCTTCACCACACTGAATAGTCTTCACTACACTGAAAAGTCTTCACTACACTGAAAAGTCTTCACCATCCCGAAAATAATTCAACACACTGAATAGTCTTCACCACACTGAATAATCTTCACTACACTGAATAGTCTTCACCATACCAAAAATAATTCACCAAACTGAATAGTCTTCACCGTACTGAATAGTTTTCACTACACTGAATAGTCTTCACTACACTGAATAGTCTTCACCACACTGAATAGTCTTCACCACACTGAATAGTCTTCACTACACTGAAAAGTCTTCACTACACTGAAAAGTCTTCACTGCACTGCGTAGTCTTCACCACACTGAATAGTCTTCACCACACTGAATAGTCTTCACTACACTGAAAAGTCTTCACCATACCAAAAATAATTCACCACACTGAATAGTCTTCACCAGACTGAAAATAATTCATCAAACTGAATAGTCTTCACCATACTGAATAGTTTTCACTACACTGAATAGTCTTCACTACACTGAATAGTCTTCACCATACTGAAAATAATTCACCACACTGAATAGTCTTCACCACACTGAATAGTCTTCACCACACTGAAAAGTCTTCACCACACTGAATAGTCTTCACCACACTGAATAGTCTTCACCACACTGAAAAGTCTTCACTACACTGAATAGTCTTCACCATACTGAAAACAATTCACCACACTGAATAGTCTTCACCACACTGAATAGTCTTCACCACACTGAAAAGTCTTCACTACACTGAATAGTCTTCACTACACTGAATAGTCTTCACCATACTGAAAACAATTCCCCACACTGAATAGTCTTCACCACACTGAATAGTCTTCACCACACTGAATAGTCTTCACTACACTGAAAAGTCTTCACTACACTGAAAAGTCTTCACCATACCGAAAATAATTCACCACACTGAATAGTCTTCACCACACTGAATAGTCTTCACCACACTGAATAGTCTTCACTACACTGAAAAGTCTTCACTACACTGAATAGTCTTCACCATACCGAAAATAATTCACCACACTGAATAGTCCTCACTACACTGAATAGTCTTCACCATACTGAATAGTCTTCACCACACTGAATAGTCTTCGCTACACTGGATAGTCTTCACCATACTGAATAGTCTTCACCATACTGAAAATAATTCACCACACTGAATAGTCCTCACTACACTGAATAGTCTTCACCACACTGAATAGTCTTCACCATACGGAAAATAATTCACCACACTGAATAGTCTTCACCATACTGAAAATAATTCACCAGACTGAATAGTCTTTACCACACTGAATAGAATACACCACACAGAATAAAATTCACCACACAGAATATAATTCACCAGACTGAATATTCTTCACCACACTGAATAGATTTCACCACACTGAATAGAAGTCACAACCACCACCTTCACTCCACCATTCACCATTGGTTTTACCTTATAGACAACCACTCAGCATCAGAGTGCACCCTACTGTAAGGAAGACTAATGGAATAGGGTGGTTCTTTGTTCATTTCTCTCTATCCTTCCCTCCCTCTCTCTTTCTCACTCTTTCTCTGTCTATTTATCACTCATTCCTTTTGCCTGTAAAACAGCGTGCCTGTATTCCCCTCCCTCGATGGGGGGCGTCTCTCGTCTCGGTAGGAACAGGCAGCCATTTTGGCTCGTGGCAGGGAACCTGATGGCGTAAATACGGCTGCCATCAATTATTCTCAGGATCCCCGTGGCGACAGAGCCTCTGATCCTAGCAGCAGGCACCACTCACAGGCACATTTAGAGACAGACTCACTGGCTGGGTCTAACTCACTAAAATTACCGGGGAGGAGAGGGAGGGAGGGAGGGAGGGAGGGGGGGGGACTTGTGTAGTTTGATTACAATACAGCGACTTTGGCTGAAGGACACAGACTGACAGGGACGTCACCTGAAATAGATACTGAGACATATTCCAATACATATCAATGCTATACTTGCTATACTTATTTTCCACCATAATATGCAAATAAATTAATTGAAAATCCTACAATGTGATTTTCTGGATTCTTTTTCTCATTTTGTCTGTCATAGTTGAAGTGTACCTATGATGAAAATTACAGGCCTCTCTCATCTTTTTAAGTGGGAGAACTTGCACAATTGTTGGCTGACTAAATAGTATGTATATGGGGCTTTGGTGACAAAACGGATGGCACTGTGATAGACTGCATCCATTTTGCTGAGTAGAGTGTTGGAGGCTATTTTGTACATGACATCGCCGAAGTCAAGGATCGGTAGGATAGTCAGTTTTACGGGGGTATGTTTGGCAGCATGAGTGAAGGAGGCTTTGTTGCGAATTGGGAAACCGAATCTAGATTCAACTTTGGATTGGAGATGCTAAACTTCTTATGGCTACAGTAGCTTGGATGAAAGGTGCCCAGAGGTGTCCAGAGTAAACGGCCTGCTCCTCAGTCCCAGTTGCTAATATATGCATATTATTAGTATTATATTATTATATTATTATTATTATTGTATTAATGTATCATATTTTAGTATTGGATAGAAAAAACTTTGAAGTTTCTAAAACGGTTTGAATGATGTCTGTGAGTATAACATAACTCATTTGGCAGGCAAAAATCTGAGAAGAAATCCGAACAGGAAGTGGGAAATCTGAGGTTGGTCGATTTTCAACTGAGCCCCGATTGAATACACAGTGGGATATTGGTTATATTGCACTTCCTAAGGCTTCCACTAGACGTTCGGCTGGACCTGCACGACCGTTTGGATTTGTGTACTAAACGCGCTAACAAAAGTAGCTACTTGGGCATAAATAATGGACATTATCGAACAAAACAAGCATTTATTGTGGAACTAGGATTCCTGGGAGTGCATTCTGATGAAGATCATCAAAGGTACTGGGAATATTTATAATGTTATTTCTGATTTCTGTTGACTCCAACATGGCGGATACATATTTTTTTCTGGTCGCCGTCTCAGATTATTGCATGGTTTGCTTTTTCCGTAAAGTTTTTTTGAAATCTGACACAGCGATTGCATTAAGGAGAGGTATATCTATATTTCCATGTCTAACAATTGTATTTATCAACATTTATATGTATATGTTTATATAGTATTTCTGTAAAATGATGTGGCTCTCTGCAATATCACAGGATGTTTTTGGAACTAGTGAACGTAACGCGCCAATGTATACTGAGATTTTTTTAAATGTAAATAAAACAAAGCATACATGTATTGTGTAACATGAAGTCCTATGATGTAATCTGATGAAGATCATCAAAGGTTAGTGATTCATTTTATCTCTATTTGTGCTTTTTGTGACTCCTCTCTTTGGCTGGAAAAATGGCTGAATTTTTCTGTGAGTTGGTGGTGAACTAACATAATCGTTTGTGGTGCTTTCACTGTAAAGCCTATTTGAAATCGGACACTGTGGTGGGATTAACAACAAGATTACCTTTAAAACGGTATAAGATACATGTATGTTTGAGGAATTGTTGTTTTGAATTTGGCGCCCTGCACTTTCACTGGCTGTTGTCATATCGATCCCGTTAACGGGATTGCAGCCCTAAGAAGTTTTAACGTGAGTCTGGAAGGAGAGTTTACAGTCTAACCAGACACCTAGGTATTTATAGTTGTCCACATACTCTAAGTCAGAACCGTCCAGAGTAGTGATGCTAGTCGGGTGGGCAGGTGCGGGCAGCGATTGGATGAAGATCATGCATTTAGTTTTACTAGCTTTTAAAAGTAATTGGAGGTCACTTAAGGAGTGTTGCATAGCATTGAAGCTTGTTTGGCTGTTTGTTAACACAGTGTCCAAAGAAGGTCCAGATGTATAGAGAATGGTGTCATCTGCGTAGAGTTGGATCACAAAATCACCAGCAGCAAGAGCGACATCATTAATATATACAGAGAAAAGACTTGGCCCGATAATTGAACCCTGTGCCCCCCCATAGAGACTGCCAGAGGTTCGGACAACAGGCCCTCCGATTTGACACACTGAACTCTGAGAAGTAGTTAGTGAACCAGGCGAGGCAGTCATTAGAGAAACCAAGGCCGTTGAGTATGCCAATAAGAAAACGGTGATTGACAGAGTAGAAAGCCTTGGCCAGGTCGATGAAGACGGCTGCACAGTATTGTCTTTTATCGATGGCGGTAAGGATATCGTTTAGGACCTTGAGAGTGGCTGAGGTGCACCCGTGACAAGCTCGGAAACCAGGCTGCATAGCAGCGAAGGCACGGTGGGATTCGAAATGGTCTGTTTGTTCACTTGGCTTTTGAAGACTTTAGAAAGGCAGGGCAGGATGGATATACAGTTGAAGTCGTAAGTTTACATGCATCTTAGCCAAATACATTTAAACTCAGTTTTTCACAATTCCTGACATTTAATCCTAGTAAAAATTCTCTGTCTTAGGTCAGTTAGGATCACCACTTTATTTTAAGAATGTGAAATGTCAGAATAACAGTAGAGAGAATAATGTTTTCCCCCATCACATTCCCAGTGGGTCAGAAGTTAACATACACTCAATTAGTATTTGGTAGCATTGCCTTTAAATTGTTTAACTTGGGTCAAACCTTTCGGGTAGCCTTCCACAAGCTTCCCACAATAGTTGGGTGAATTTTGACCCATTCCTCCTGAGCTGGTGCAACTGAGTAAGGTTTGTAGGCCTCCTTGCTCGCACACGCTTTTTCAGTTCTGCCCACAAATTTTCTACGGGATTGATGTCAGGGCTTTGTGATGGCCATTCCAATCCCTTGACTTTGTTGTCCTTAAGCCATTTTGCCACAACTTTGTAAGTATGCTTGGGGTATTTGTTCATTTGGAAGACCCATTTGCAACCAAGCTTTACCTTCCAGACTGATGTCTTGAGATGTTGCTTCAATATATCCACATAATTTCTCTGCCTCATGATCCCATAAATTTTGTGAAGTGCACCAGTCCATCCTGCAGCAAAGCACCCCCACAACATGATGCTGCCACCCCCGTGCTTCACGGTTGGGATGGTGTTCTTCAGCTTGCAAGCCTCCCCCTTTTTCCTCCAAACATAACGATAGTCATTATAGCCGAACAGTTCTATTTTTGTTTCATTAGACCAGAGGACATTTCTCCAAAAAGTACGATCTTTGTACCCATGTGCAGTTGCAAACGGTAGTCTGGCTTTTTTATGGTGGTTTTGGAGCAGTGGCTTCTTCCTTGCTGAGCGGCCTTTCAGGTTATGTTGATATAGGACTCGTTTTACTGTGGATATAGATACTTTTGTACTTGTTTCCTCCAGCATCTTCACAGGGTCTTTTGCTGTTGTTCTGGGATTGATTTTCGCTTTTTGCACTGAAGTATGTTCATCTCTAGGAGACAGAAGGTGTCTCCTTCCTGAGCAGTATGATTGCTGCGTGGTCTCATGGTGTTTATACTTGCGTACCATTGTTTGTACAGATGAACGTGGTACCTTCAGATGTTTGGAAATTGCTCCCAAGGATGAACCAGATTTGTGGAGGTCTACATTTTTTTTCTGAGGTCTTGGCTGATTTCTTTTGATTTTCCTATGATGTCAAGCAAAGGCACTGAGTTTGAAAGTAGGCCTTGAAATCCATCCACAGGAACACCTCCAATTGACTCAAATTATGTTAATTATCCTATCAGAAGCTTCTAAAGCCAAGACATCATTTTCTGGAATTTTCCAAGCTGTTTAAAGGCACAGTCAACTTAGTGTTTTAATGACTCTAACCTAAGTGTATGTAAACTTCCGACTTCAACTATAGGTCTGTAACAGTATGGGTCTAGACTGTCTCCCCCTTTGAAGAGGGGGATGACCGCGGCCGCTTTCCAATCTTTAGGAATCTTAGACAAATTAATCAGACATAGGATGATTCTGTGGATGCAGAGCCAAAAGAAAGTCAGGAACGGACTTCAGAAATGGAGAGAGAAAAAGAGAAGAGAATCGTGAATACTCTGAGATCGTAGGAGGTTGTTTAACATTTAATAAAGATCCATGATCTCCGTTCAATCACTGGGGAGCTGTGAGGAAGCCCAGACTGCTGGAGCTCCAGTGTTGACAGAGATGCTAGCGGAATGCTAATGAAAGAGGAAAGGTTGTAACTCAAGGGCAAAGATTAACGTGAATCCGCTACTATCCCTGCTCGCCAATCCACCCCCAGGACCAACCGGGTCCATGTCGATAGAGAGGAATTACCATTTACCCACACAAATATGTTTCACTAGTGTGAACCAATATAATCGATGGAGCCGAGGAGAAAACTGATTGTCATTGACCTTTGACAAAACAAGAAGTCATCACATGATGATGAGGGAAGGATGTTTCAGTCTTTATGGCAGAGACAGGATCCTTCCTGCTGTATTCCTTTGGTTCCTTTTAGTAGTCAAATACCTACATGGAGCTTCCATCATACCTCTTCATGTCAAATCCTTATATTTTCTTGGCATCTGAGGAGTTGTCCTCTGCTGAAACCATTGCCAGCCAAGTGAAAACAGTGAGACAAAAGAGAGAGTTGGGGATTTTAAGGATGGCATAGTAGGGGTTCCTTACAGCGTGAATGAGTGACATGGACAGGAGCCAAAAAGCAATGAGGCTCTTACGTCTGTGTATCTTATTGAGGATAAATATCATACTTTAATCTAATTCAAACTTTAAAAGAGGAGGGGGAGGGGATGGGGAGCAGAAGAGGGAGAGAATGAGAGAGAGAACTAAAGATTGAGTGAGAAAAGAGAGAGACAGAGAGAAAGAGTGAGAGAGAGAGAGAGAGAGAGAGATAGAAAGAAAGAAAGAAAGAAAGAAAGAAAGAAAGAAAGAAAGAAAGAAAGAAAGAAAGAAAGAAAGAAAGAAAGAAAGAAAGAAAGAAAAGAGAGAAAGAGAGAGGGGGGAGAGAAAGAAAGAAAGAAAGAAAGAAAGAAAGAAAGAAAGAAAGAAAGAAAGAAAGAAAAAAAGAAAAAAAGAAAAAAAGAGAGAGAGAGGGGGGGGGTGGAAAGGGAGAAAAGAAAGAGGCAACCCAGGTGGGCTTCAGTGTGAATTAAATTAAATAAGTGGCTTTTAGGTCCTGTCTGAGAATACTTTGTGCTTTAGTTCCAGCATGTCTGACCTGAGGGGAAAAGAGTCTAGTATATAGCTTGTGAGAGAAAAAAGTGTGTGTGTGTGTGTGTGTGTGTGTGTGTGTGAGCATACATGCCTAATATTTGCATCCCCATCAGTACTGGGGGAAATGACATAAGTACTGGGGGAAATGACATCATTACTTGGGGAAATGACATCAGTACTGGGGGAAATGACTGTAATGGGTTGCCATCCTCTTCACCACAAGCCTTTCATTTGAAATGCCGCAGTGCCCTCCGTTGGCAGTGCCACCCACAGCCCCCGCCTGACTTGGGAGCTGGAAAGGAGCCAAATCTGCATGAGAGAGAGAGAGAGAGAGAGAGAGAGAGAGAGAGAGAGAGAGAGAGAGAGAGAGAGAGAGAGAGAGAGAGAGAGAGAGAGAGAGAGCGAGAGCGAGAGAGAGAGACAGAGAGAGAGAGAGACAGACAGACAGACAGACAGACAGACAGACAGACAGACAGACAGACAGACAGACAGACAGACAGACAGACAGACCTAGCCTGCACACCAGCCCTGCCTGGACATCCCTGGCTTCATGTGGTGGACCAGACCAGGAGGAATGTGGAGGTGTGATTAGAATATTCAGTACATTCATATAAGTACCAGTTCATGAACTAATGGACACTCGTATATGGATACAAATGTACTCAACAGTACACACACATGCATAGCCTACCAAGAAACAGACACAATATATTCCGAACGAAAGAGAAGGGAGAGGTGAGAGAGAGAACCAGGCTCTAAATCAATAGCGAGGTTTTAGCCAGGGCATGTAGCTGTGGGCTGGGTTGTCAAGGTGACAGAGGAGCTGAAAGCTCTGTGGGCTGTGTGATGAATCAGGGGGTGAATGACCCCTGACCTACGGGCTGGCTGCTCTGCTGCACTGGGCTGCTGAGCTGTAGGCCCCACTGTGCTGCTCAGGTTATGCTAGCTAGCTAGCAAGCTTACTCCACACTGCCACAGGGAGGTAGTCCCATGCACCACAGAAGGGGCAGGAAGCTAGTTTAAAGGATATCCATCTGATTGTTATGAACATACTGTAGTGTGAAGACCGCAACAGAGATTTCACTGAAATAACAGGGAATAACATAAAATAACATGATAATGTATATACGATTGTACAGGTACAGGTTTTGACCATCTATTTTCCAACATATTTGATGTACTATACTGTACGTCTTTAAACTGTTCTCTTTCCCCAAACTCATTTCTACCGATCATCATGGCTGTGTGGTTCCAAAAGGGTTCTTCGGCTAACGCTTTTTGGTTCCAGTTAGAACCCTTTTTGGTTCTATGTAGAACACTCTGTAAAAAGGGTTCTACATGGAACCCAAAAGGGTTCTCCAAAGGGTTCTCCTAGGGGGACAGCCGAAGAACCCTTTTAGATTCTAGATAACACCTTTCTTTTTAAGAGTGTAGAGGAAGGTGGCTCTATGTGACTCATACTGCAGTGTGACCATAAAGGTTTTGTGTGCCTCCAAAACATTTCAGCAGTCTCAGTCACTGGGTATAGGATGGACCGCGCACACGCGCACGCGCACGCGCACGCACACACACACACACAACACACACACAGAAACGCATACACACCACACATACACACACACACACACACAGAAATGCATTTACATGCAATTTCACACACACACACACACACAAACGCATTAATGCGCACACACACACAACCGTACAGGCTAGTGAGACATCTGAACAGATTTTACGCTTTAGCTACTCTCTCTTTCACAAAGAATCTTCTAAACCCACTTTCTCTTCATCACTATCTCACTATTTACATCCTGTCATCAGACTCTATTCATGTATGGGAAACAGTGGCACTGTTCCTTTTTGTTCTGAATGGAAGATACTACGCTGTGTTTGCAGGGGTTTCAGAGCTGCATTTCCTGTGGAGGCCGTTCGTACTTCAAGGAGAAAGATATTCAGACAACACAACTCAGTTACTTTGATTCAACATCTGATACTGTCAGTCAGACACACAGCAGATCCTCCCAGATTGAGTCTCTCTGCTGTGGTCTGTGTGTGCCTCCACCATCTGTGAGCCAGTGTGTGTGTGAGAGAGAGAGAGAGAGAGAGAGAGAGAGAGAGAGAGACAGAGACAGAGACATGGAGAGAGAGAGAGAGGAGAGAGAGAGAGGGGGGGAGAGAGAGAGAGAGAGAGACAGAGACATGGAGAGAGAAAGAGAGAGAGAGAGAGGAGAGGAGAGAGAGGAGAGAGAGAGAGAGAGAGAGAGAGAGAGAGAGAAATAGCTAGAACACAGATTGATAGATAGAGAGGGGCTAAAGAGAGCGAGAGAGAACTCCAGGATTTATTCCAGAGACAGTACATTTTACATTTTAGCCACTTAGCAGATGCCCGCGACTTATTGGAGCAATTAGGGTTAAGTGCCTTGCTCAAGGGCATGTCAACTGATTTTTCACCTAATCGGCTTGGGGATTCGAACAAGCGACCTTTTGGTTACTGGCCCAACACTCTTAACTTCTAGGCTACCTGCCGCAGTGGGGGGCTCCTCCTTGATATCCGCTCAGCAAACCCAGGCAGAGCCATCAGCGGCTCTGTTCTCTCTCCCCCCTGCTTTCAGATCTCTCCCCTGAATCCATATCCTTCCGCCTGCCTCCAGAGCCAGGCATCAGGGCAAGCAGGGAGGGAGTCGGGAAGGCAGGCAGGAAGGCAGGCAGGCAGACAGGAAGCAAGGAAGCAAGGCAGACAGGGAGGCAGGCAGGCGGGCGGGCTCACACTGCGTGACGCACACTGGCTCGGCCTAGTGCTGTCAGATTGGAATCTCTCGGGGACCTAATTAACTTGACAGCAGGCCCCTACTGTTCACTGATGAGCTGCTATAGGAAGTCAAGCCTAGGTTGGCTACAGTCTGTCTGGCTGTGTCTTCAACCAACCAGTCCACATGATCTTCCTGGAGTGGTCTGTATCGTCTCAGCTACAAAGGCGGTAGAGGAAAGGATTGGAATTTACACATAGGTAACTGATGTGGAATAGTAAAGCCACTTCTCCAGTCCAGATCGTTTGTTTGTCCACACACATGTCCCACATGCAGTCACTGTTTAAAGCATCATTTGATTTAATCAGCCTAAATATTTTTCAATCCATGACAAAAAGGTCATCCAAACATTCCCAAAACATTATAGTTTATCATGAAAATAAACACTCATTGTCCCTCAGTGGTTGTGCTTCTGTAGTGGTTGTGCATCCGTAATTCAAGCCCCTTGGGTGCTGCCATAGAGTTACATTAGAAGTGCCCATCCAAGAGGGCTCAAGGTCATCGGCCAGAGATACAATTATGTCAAATCACATTATATCTACCATAGCTTTGATTGGACTGATGTCAACATCATACTTTCAAAATCTTAGCTAGCAAGCTAGACAGGCAGTCATCATCATGAATCACGTCGACAATCTACTGACAAATACTTTTCAATCCTTTTCATATGAAGAGTAATTATAGATAAACAACGTAGCTCATTGGCCATTGAACATAAACATTACACAACAAGTTGGAAATCGCTTATTCAACAATGAGTGGTTTGGAAGGAATCAGTGGCTAACTGCAAGCGTTGCAAGGCAATCACTAGCCTGCTATTCAGTGGAGTGGGTGTGTGGTCCAAGTCTGGGTTCAAAGTTCTCTTTTCCAAGCTTAAAAGGATAAACATTCACATGCCAGAAAAGGTTGAATACAGCACGAGTGAATGAGTTGTTTATAAGCCTAAAATGTTGAATACATTGGCCATGCTGTCAATCCATCATGACTTCTGCAGCGTTCAAAACAACTGGAAACTCGGAACTGGGAGATCTCAGACTTCAGTGAGTTGAAGACAACTGGGATCTCTGAAAAAAACGAGCTCCGAATGGAAAACAAAAGATTTGAACGGTCATCCAACTCGCAATTCCAAGTTGGGAACTCAGGCCTCTTTCTAGATCTCCGACCTGAATATCACTGACGTCATGATTCAACCTTGTTTTTTTCAGAGTTCACAGTTGTCTTGAAAACACAATAAATCCAGGGAATATGGGCTTTAATGACAAAGTTAGATGACGAAGGACCATCGCACCACTTTCATGTTCAAGTGAGCACAGCACAACAAGGTCCAAAAATGTATTGAATGCTGCTACATAAATTATGTAATATGCCAGGGAGATATGTAGACCCTAGCTAAGAAAGTAATACTAAGTGTATGTTGTGTAGTAAGCTGTTAGTAGCCAATGTGCCTCAACCTAATAATTTGGTCCCTTTCCCCATCAATTTAGCCTACTGTTCTGACTTGGTGGTCCACATGTAGCCTATAGCCTGTTTTAGAGAAATGACATCATTGAATATTGTAAGAGCTTTCATTGTCTGCCCATATGCCCCTTTTATTTATCCTACGGTTCTGACTTGGTGTCAAGGCTCAAGAGAAGGCCAAGATGCAGACAGTTTCGAAGTAACAAAAGTGTATTACTCAAACAGGGGGGCATGCAAACGACAGGTCAAGGGCTGGCAGAGGTCAGAAGTCCAAAGCAGAGTCCAAGAGGTACAGAACAGCAGGCAGGCTCAGGGCAGGCAGAATGGTCAAAACTGGGAAAGCTAGCAAACAGGAACTAGAGACAGACAGGAGCAAGTGAAAAAACGCTGGTAGGCTTGATGAAACAAAATGAGCTGGCAACAGACAAACAGAGAACACAGGGATAAGTACTGTATACTGGGGATAATGGGGAAGATGGGCAACACCTGGAGGGGGTGGAGACAAGCACAAAGACAGGTGAAATAAATCAGGGTGAGACAGAACCCCTCCTCTAGGGGAGTCACCTGGCATCCTACCTGGGCGCATGCCTGGTTGACCAGGGTGCCGACGTTGGAACTCAGCGATGAGACCTGGATCCAGGATATCCCTGGTGGGGACACAGCACCTCTCCTCTGGGCCATAACCATCCCAGTCTACCAGGTATTGGAATCCCCTGCCCAGCGGTCGAACCTTCAGGCGGCGCCTCACCGTGTTTGCCGGTTGGCCATCGATGAGACAGGGAAAAGGAAACAGGAAATAAAGGGCTGTGAGACATAAGTTTAATTCTAGACACATGAAAAATGGGATGTATAAGGAGGATATGGGGTAACAGAAGACGAACAGGCTAATAATCTTTGGGGGAAGGGCCGGTAAAGCGAGGGGAAAGTTTATGGGAGCCCACCCGGAAGGGCAGGTCTCGAGTGGACAGCCATACCCTCTGCCCGAGACAATACCGGGGAGCCGGGATCCGCTTGTCGTCGATACCTGGAGGTGGTCTTGAGAAGAGCCGACCGGCTCTCTTCAAGGTACGGCAGACAAACATCTGGGCCGAGGGTATGCCAACCTCTTCCTCTTGCTCCGGGAAGAGCGGGGGCTGGTAACCCAGGGAACACTCGAAAGAAGATAACCTGTGGCCGAGCAGGGGAGCAGTCTCTTTGGCAGAGGGTAGCTTGGGGAGAGGAATGAAGTGGGCGGCTTAGGAAAACTGGTCCACTTCTGTGAGGATGGTGGTGTTGCCATCAGCCAGGAGAAGACCTGTGACGAAATCCAGGGATACGTGAGACCAGGGATGGTGAGGGACCTGGGAGAAGGTCGATCCCACAGTCATGAGGTTGGTGCAGAAGAAGTGAAGTGGCCCAGGCCTTACTGAAAACCTCCTGGAGGTCCTGGTACTCTGCGAGAATGGCGGAGAGGTCTGGGGCAACTTCCCAGCCCGCCGGAAGACGTCCCAGGGCAGGCAGTGCTGACTTCAGGCAATGGCCGTGGCAGAAGGGGCCCCAGCCATGATGGCACCAGTCATCCAGTCAGTAAGGGGATTGTGTCACTGGAGCCAAGAGAATCCGAATACCAGGGGAACCTGAGGAGACTTAAAACGTCTTATGGGCAGGTGGGACTGTAGCGTCCCACCTGGCCAACATCCAGTGAAATTGCAGAGCGCGAATTTCAAATTACAGAAATATAAATATTCAACATTCATGAAAATACAAGTATTATACATCAAAATAAAGCTTAACTGCTTGTTAATCCAGCCGCTGTCAGATTCCAAAAAGGCTTTACAGCGAAAGCACACCATGCGATTATCTGGGGACAGCACCCCGCATACAAAAACATGAAAAACATTTTTCAACCAGGCAGGTGCGACACGAAATAGCCATATAATAAATGCCTTACCTTTGAAGATCTTCTTCTGTTGGCACTCCAAAAGGTCCCAGTTACATCACAAATGGTTCTTTTGTTCGATAAAGTCCTTCTTTATATCCATAAAAAGTCAGTTTAGCTGGCACGCTTCATTCAATAATCCACCGGTTTCCCTCCTTCAAAATGCATACAAAATGAATCCCAAACTTTACCAATAAACTTATCCAAACAAGTCAAACAACGTTTACAATCAAACCTCAGGTATCCTAATACGTAAATAAACAATTAAATTTAAGACGGCGAATAGTATTTTCATTACCGGAGATAAATAACAAAGAACACGCTTTCACCCAAGTGCTTGGAAACACTACAGCCAAAATGGGAGCCACTTAGAAAAACTACAACTTCTAGCTAATTTTTATCAAAAACCAGCCTGAAACTCTTTCTAAAGACTGTTGACATCTAGTGGAAGCCCTAGGAACTACAATCTGGGAGGACTTCGCCTCATAATAAACATGAAAGCCATTGGAAACAGTGGAAGGCTGAAAAGTATTTTTGGGGGGGATGGTTTGTCCTCGGGGATTCACCTGCCATATCAGATCTGTTATACTCACAAACATCCTTTGAAAAGTTTTAGAAACTGTAAAGTGTTTTCTATCCAAATCTACCAATTATATGCATATCCTAGCTTCTGGGCCTGAGTAACAGGCAGTTTACTTTGGGCATGCTTTTCATCCGAATGTGGAAATACTGCTCCCTACCCAAGAGAGGTTGATCAGCATGAATTGGATAGCCTCGCTGTGGTTCCCTGACACTCGTAGGTTGATGGGAGTGGTATTGTGAGTGACCCGGCCTATAGAGTGCCTGTCCAGGGCTCTAATGTCCATGGGAATGGAGAGGGGATGAGTGGGGATGCCCAGTTCGGAAGCCAGGGTAGCGTCCATAAAACTGTCAGCGGCCCCAGAGTCGGTGAGCACCCAGAGAGATATCAACTGGTTCCCCCACAGCAGGATGGCATGAAAAGTGGTGCGAGTAAGGGGAGAGGAAAAGTTATCTGTTTGGCCCACCAGAGTACACGCCCCTACTGGTGAGCCTGGTCTTTTAGTGGACAGGAGGACACGAAATGACCGTTAGTCCCACAATACAGGCAACTCTTCGCGTTAAGCCGGTGTAGACGTTCGGCTGGGGACAGCCTAGCTCTGCCTAGCTCTGAGATTCAGCAGACTTCGGAGACTCTCAGGGGTACTTGGGTAGACTTGGGCCCTCTCGGCAATGGAGACGTAGCGGACTTCCGGGATGCCTCGGAGGGGAGGTGGAATCGGACCTACTCTCCTTCCTACGTTCCCATAGCCACCCATCGATCCGGATGGTCAAGGCAATGAGCGTGTCGAGATCTGTCGGTAGTTCCCGGCTGATAGTTCGTCCTTAACCTCCGATACTCCGTGCAGGAACGTGTCAAACAGCGATTCCGGGTTCCAGGAACTCTCAGCTGCATAGTCTGCCACACTGCGGGAGTCTTGCTGAAGCTGGAGTAAAATTCTGGGCAGTGTCTCTCCCGGATAATGGAGAATCAAAAACCTTCTTTACCTCCGCCATGAACTTCTCCAGACTGAATCATATGGCCGACTGTTTTCCCCACATGGCTATAGCCCAGGCGAGAGCCATTCCGGACATCAACGTGATAAGGTACGCTATCTTCGAGAGGTCCGAGGGGGAGGAGGAGGGCTGCAGCTCGATGATGAGAACGCTGAGCAAGAAACGCCCGACAGGTTCCCAACTCTCCAGCAAAGCGTTCCAGGGGGGGTAAGCGGGGCTCTCGGGAAACCAGAGTGGCCAGGGAGGCCATGCTGCTAACAGCCGGGTTACTGAGGGGCTGGGAGTTTACCATCGTGGTAGGCTGCCTGACAGAAAACCTGCGGAATTGCTCCAGCAAAGTGTTCAACGCGTGGTCATGGATTTCGGCCAATGTCTGAAACCCTTCCATAAGACCACGAAGCAACTCCTTGTGCCTTCCAATGGTGGCTCCTTGGGTTCGAGTCTGCTGGGTCCATCATGGCCAGTTGTACTGTCAAGGCTCAGGAGAAGACCCAGATGTAGACAGTTTCGAAGAAACAAAAGTTTATTACTTAAACAGGCAGGCAGGCAAACAACAGGTCAAGGGCAGGCAGAAGTCAGTAGTCCAGGGTGGTATGGCAAGGCACAGAACGATAGGCAGGCTCAGGGCAGGCAGAATGGTCAAAATCCGGGAAAGCTAGTAAACAGGAACTAGAGACAGAGAACACAGGGATAAGAACACTGGGGAAAATGGGGAAGATGGGCGACACCTGGAAGGTGGTGGAGACAAACACAAAGACAGGTGAAACAGATCAGGGTGTGACACTTGGTGTACAGGGAGAATACTGTACTACCGGCCCATGTTCTTAATTTTGTCGCTGTACATTTCAAAAGTGCTGAACAAATAGTTATAATGACTATGTCCGTCCTAGCTCGCTCATTAATGTCTTAGTCGAAATTACGGATTGCCTCTTATATGCTCGTCATCCCCTTATGCCATAGTTTGTATATCTCAATTGTCAGTAGAAACCACATTTGTTTAAGCAAGTCAGCCATATCAGCTACATTTTGAGGCTGAATGAACTGTTTCGCTGCCAGAGAAGGCTCCGGTGATAGCCAGCTGTAGCAGTGGTAAGGATTCACTCCATGGTGCTGAAAAGAAAGCTCTGCTGTCTGGACAGCTTTATGATTCACTACATGGTGCTGAAAAGAAAGCTCTGCTGTCTGGACAGCTTTATGTAGGCTTGAGAGTCTGTGGGAAACGTTTGTCACCATTATAGTGCAATTAATGTATTGTTTAGTGTTGTGTTATGGCTTTGCTGGCATGCATTTAAGAAAATATTTTTAAAAAAGAAATTTGCTCCAAGATTTACATGCTAAAATCACCACTGCCCTGGGGGCTCATTTATCAACAGTGCATACATGTCTAATTAAATTCTGCCGTATGTGGAGATTCTAGGATTTGTGTGCGATGTATCTATCGCATGCAACATTCAAGTGTGTTTTCATGGATTAATCAGAGCCATATTATATTTGTGACTATATATGGAAAATGTCCTCCATTCACCTTTTACAACACCCTAATTTGCTGTATGATTTGGAAATGTTGTAATGGAGTCATGTCCATTTCTAAAAGAAAGCAAAATAGCACATTTTCAACATTTCTATAGAATTATGGGCAGAATGTTTTCATATTTTGCAGTGACTTTTTCAAACAAAACTCTATAGGGAGAACTTAACACTGGCTGCACATTCTGCAAGATGTATTGTCTATTGAACAATTGTAAAGTAAATGATGCCTACAGCCCATACAAGAGATTTAATTGATGTTAAATAATGTTTTATCAATACATGAATGTGTTTCTGTCTCATGCCTTGGTATAGGCTCTGAAATGAAATAATATATTACGTCACGCTACTGTAGCCTGCTAATACTGTCATAGGCTACCGATCTATTTACTTTCGAGCATGGTTGACTATTGAAGGAGCGATGAATAAATTGTAGCCTAATATTTGTTGTGGAGCGGCAATAATTCATGTCATGTCAGAAAAGGAGAAACATGGAATATGATTGATTTATATATAATTTTATTATTGACATATATAATAACATTTAAATAAATATATAAAGTGACATGCTGCTATGTGACCTTCTTACCAACAGCAAATGCATTTGTTTTATCATTAGGACTATGTTTTAATGTTTTTATTAACCTACCATTGTTATACATTGAACAAAAATATAAACACAACATGAAACCATTTCAAATATTTGACCAAGTTACAGTTCATATAAGTAAATCAGTCAATTGAAATAAATTGATTAGGCTCTAATCTGTGGATTTCATATGACTGGGCAGGGGCATAGCCATGGGTGGGCCAGGGAATGCATAGGCCCACCCACTTGTGAGCCAGGCCTACCCACTGGGGAGCCAGACCCAGCCAATCAAAATTCATTTCCCCACAAAAGGGCTTTATTACAGACAGAAATACCCCTCAGTTTCATCAGCAGTCCAGGTGGCTGGTTTCAGACGATCCCACAGGTGATGATGCCGGATGTGGAGGTCCTGGGTTGGCATGGTTACACGTGGTCTGGGGTTGTGAGGCAGGTTGGATGTACTGTAAAATTCTCTAAAATTACGTTGAAGGCGGCTTATGGTAGAGAAATTATCATTACGTTCTCTGGCAACAACTCTGTTGGACATTCCTGCAGTCAGCATGGCAATTGCACACTCCCTCAAAACCTGAGACATCTGTGGCATTGTGTTGTTTGACAAAAATGCACATTTTAGAGTGACCTTTTATTGTACGCAGCACAAGATGCACCTGTGGAATGATCATGCGGTTTAACCTCTATTGGTGTTCCTAAACCGGGACAGTTGTTGCTCAATATGCGATGTGACTAGAATGACAGCCAAGACATGTCTTATATGGGAAGAAAGCTTAAGTGCTTGTTATTCTAACTGCAGTGTCCAATTTACAGTAGCTATTACAGCAAAAAAATACCATGTTTGAGGATAAAAACAACTTATCACGGCAACTGTTTTGATACATTCATCTCTGAAAGTGAATAATGTATTTACATTCAGTAATCTTGCTCTGATTTGTCTTCCTGAGGGTCCCAGAGATCAAACCTAGCATAGTTTTGTTTGATAAAATCCATTTGTATATTCAAATGTAATAACTGCTGTCTACAGTTTGACCCCACTGCTGTCTCTGGCTTCACACCCATCCCCACCCGGACATCAGATGTGTGAAGGTTAGCGTATTTTTTGTTGGGAAGCTAATGATCCATCATGTATGACATTCCTGGGAGTGTGTAAAGTTACATGTTGTATTACCATAGCATTGTTGTGTGTTCTCTATAGTTATATACTTGAAAATGTATAAATTGACCAATTCAGCACATTTGGGCAAACTCCTGGCACACTTACTGGCACATACAAAATATTGTGTAGCGATGTAATTCTTCACAGTCTGAAACGTTGCACACAAACTGCTGCCATCTTGTGGACAACATCTAAATTACAGCTAGAATCCTATCTCAATGTATGGCCTTTCTCTTGCATTTCAAAGATGACAGATTTTTTTTCTTTTGAAAACATGTTTTTTTGTTTGTATTATCTTTTACCAGATCTAATATATTATATTCTCCTACATTAATTTTACATTTCCGCAAACGTGTTTCCCTTCAAATGGTATCAAGAATGTATCTGAGCTACAGGCAGTAAGATTTTCCTCTCAGGTTGTCCTAACGTCGCTCTGATTTCTTCTGACTTCTTCTGGCTCCTCTCTCTTTCTTTCTCAGTGCCTCACTAATTTCCCTTTCTGTCTCATTCTGGCAGACTCACTAAACATACATGCTATGTTTGTAAATTATGTCTGAGTGTTTGATTGTGCCCCTGGCTAACTGTAAATTTAAAAACAAGAAAATGGAGCGGCCTGTTTTGCTTAATATAAGAAATTTGAAACAATTTATACTTCTACTTTTGATAATTAAGTATATTTTAGCAATTACTTTTACCTTTGATACATTAATATATTCAAAACCAAATACTTTTAGACTTTGACTTCAGTAGTATTTTACTGGGTGATTTTCACTTCTACTTGAGCAATTTTCTATTAAGATATCTTTACTTTTACTCAAGTATGACAACTGGGTACTTTTTCCACCACTGCTCTCACTTCTTTCTAACACATCTCAGTCTGTCTTCTCCATCTCCTCTCTCCCCCACCCGCTCCTTTTTGAACACACATCTCAGTCTGTCTTCTCCATCTCCTCTCTCCCCCACCCGCTCCTTTTTGAACACACATCTCAGTCTGTCTTCTCCATCTCCTCTCTCCCCCACCCGCTCCCTTTTGAACACACATCTCAGTTGTGTTCCTGCATCCTGCAGTTTCTTCCCTGAATTCACCTCTCATTACGATTAAACACGAGCTCTAGGTGCTGCTCAGGGAAAGCCATGGGCATGAGGGTAACCTAGGTGCTGCTCAGGGAAAGCCATGGGCATGAGGGTAACCTAGGTGCTGCTCAGGGAAAGCCATGGGCATGAGGGTAACCTAGGTGCTGCTCAGGGAAAGCCATGGGCATGAGGGTAACCTAGGTGCTGCTCAGGGAAAGCCATGGGCATGAGGGTAACCTAGGTGCTGCTCAGGGAAAGCCATGGGCATGAGGGTAACCTAGGTGCTGCTCAGGGAAAGCCATGGGCATGAGGGTAACCTAGGTGCTGCTCAGGGAAAGCCATGAGCATGAGGGTAACCTAGGTGCTGCTCAGGGAAAGACATGGGCATGAGGGTAACCTAGGTGCTGCTCAGGGAAAGCCATGGGCATGAGGGTAACCTAGGTGCTGCTCAGGGAAAGCCATGGGCATGAGGGTAACCTAGGTGCTGCTCAGGGAAAGCCATGGACATGAGGGTAACCTAGGTGCTGCTCAGGGAAAGCCATGGACATGAGGGTAACGTAGGTGCTGCTCAGGGAAAGCCATGAGCATGAGGGTAACCTAGGTGCTGCTCAGGGAAAGCCATGGGCATGAGGGTAACCTAGGTGCTGCTCAGGGGAAGCCATGGGCATGAGGGTAACCTAGGTGCTGCTCAGGGAAAGCCACATCTCAGTTGTGTTCCTGCATCCCGCAGTTTCTTCCCTGAATTCACCTCTCATTACGATTAAACACGAGCTCCAGGTGCTGCTCGGGGAAAGCCATGGGCATGAGGGTAACGTAGGTGCTGCTCAGGGAAAGCCATGGGCATGAGGGTAACCTAGGTGCTGCTCAGGGAAAGCCATGGGCATGAGGGTAACCTAGGTGCTGCTCAGGGAAAGCCATGGACATGAGGGTAACCTAGGTGCTGCTCAGGGAAAGCCATGGACATGAGGGTAACGTAGGTGCTGCTCAGGGAAAGCCATGAGCATGAGGGTAACCTAGGTGCTGCTCAGGGAAAGCCATGGGCATGAGGGTAACCTAGGTGCTGCTCAGGGGAAGCCATGGGCATGAGGGTAACCTA
This sequence comes from Oncorhynchus kisutch, assembly GCF_002021735.2. Taxonomy (NCBI): domain Eukaryota; kingdom Metazoa; phylum Chordata; class Actinopteri; order Salmoniformes; family Salmonidae; genus Oncorhynchus; species Oncorhynchus kisutch. The sequence continues at coordinate 33,231,156 of NC_034194.2, read as the reverse complement.
GGTGCTGCTCAGGGAAAGCCATGGACATGAGGGTAACGTAGGTGCTGCTCAGGGAAAGCCATGAGCATGAGGGTAATCTAGGTGCTGCTCAGGGAAAGCCATGGGCATGAGGGTAACCTAGGTGCTGCTCAGGGAAAGCCATGGGCATGAGGGTAACCTAGGTTCAAAAGCTAATAGCAGCAATTAAATCGCTTCCTCTAGCCCCTGTGGTTGGGAGAGAAGCATAACAACAATTTGTATGACTTATTCAATGCAATGTTTTCACAGTGTTTTCTTTCTGGTGCTGAGAAGAACACATGCTGCCATGAAATACAGAGAGGGAAAATACTAGGATTTTGAACCTGGGGTTGTGCTATAATAATTGTGATGCTCTGTTGGTCTGGCTTAGCTGGTGGAGTAGTCCAGTTCAGAAAGATTAAATCAGTCTGTTCAGAGAGCTGTACCTTCTTGTTTTGCTATTTCGAGCTACATTGCCTCAACTAATGACAATTCAGAGGCAATGGATCCACCGAGAGCTGGGTGACAGCCCTGTCCACCTCCAGCCCTGTTACACACACACCTGACACTCGCTCCTCTCAAACACCCCCCCCCCCCCCACACACACACACACACACGTCCCAGTGTCGGCCAGAGAACGAGAGAGAAGAGCTTCCATCTGCGTAATGACAACTCACGCTTGGTTAGGGATCTGCAGCATTAATAGAGGCCTGGTGGTTGATGGATGGCACTGCAGCGGCACGCCACGCAACCCGCCTGACCTTCGCATCATTACGGGACGGCAGGGCCGACTGGACCGGCTCGAGTGCTGGCGAGCAAGCAGCTGCTGGCTTTAATGGGACCATTTGTCCCCCCCCCTCCACCTCATCCTCTCTCCTACTCCGTCTTCTTCTCAGCCTTTTTTACTCCCCTGAACGGCTGATACTCCCCCTGCAGGCTTCTCTGGATGGCCTGAGCGCTGAAAGCTGCAGGAGCATGAAGGGTACACTATAGGAGGTTAATGTTGTATACAAAGTGTAGTTTATGGCATATTCAGAGAAAAAGACAACATTGGTACAGTATAAACACAGTTTCATTGATGGCTGCAGTTGCAAGCTGGCAGTACAACAAAGGCAAAATAATAAGCTGAACTGAACCTTGACCATTCAATATTGTAATTATTTTAGAAATGAAATATTGTGACCCTGAAGTCCCTGTACAAATTCTGCACAAAGCACCGATCCCAATGTTAACATTCAGGAACCTTGCCAGTCCAACTGCCTCAGACCCGTACAAACTCCCGCTCACAATGTGTCCTCCATCTGTGATTTGGCCTGTGGGTGTCTGTGTAGATGTTTTATACAAGCCAGCAAAGGAAGATAAAACTTCAAGGCTGTTCTCTCTCTTTCCACAGGCACACACTGCAGCTTTTCATCCTAAGCTTCCTCTGTAGAGAAGCGAGACTTAAAAATGCCTCTATGCTGGCACAAGCAGATGCCATCCTCTCAGACTCCTCATCAAGCCGTGGGATGAAAACCAGACACACTGACAGTTTACCAATGTGGTGTTTTCCTAGCTGGAGTGGAGAACACCCTACCTCTTAGCTAAACAATAGAGCTAACATGCTAACATTATTCACAATCCATGATCAGTGTTCAGACTGCAAATATGGTCTAAATGAGGGCCCATAATCATCGCTTTAGGGAGGGGTTTTATCAACCGAATCCTGTTGCTTTTTATGGATCTTGTGTAATTAGATGGTAGAAAGTGAAGGCTTGCTGAAATTGATCAATATGTCTCATCTACTGTGATCAAGAAACTGAGCTAAAACACCTTTCTGCAATATATTTCTCAAATCGCTCCATATGATACCTGCATTTTTTAACGAACTACTGGATGAGTTAGGAGAGTGTTTGTCTTCCTGAGCAGGTGTATTGTGGGGTAGGGGGGGTAGGGAGGGGGTGGGCTGGAGGCAGCCTTTAAGAGAGGAGGAGCTGCAGAATACCGCAGTGCCAGCCACTCACCTTGTCATGCCCCTCTGCGGGCACGGTTCACATGCAGACAGCAGGCTGGCCCTGCCCTTCCCCCTCTGCCAGTGGTGAATGTCTCTGGGAGTGAGCTGTCAGGCTCTGAGGTGCCCATGCTGGGCCTGACTACTGCCTACAGCCTAACAGGCTCTCCTCCAGGGGCAGCATGCCAAGACTGGGCCTGGATGTCTGCTCTACCCAACCCTCACCAGACAGAGGGGAGGAAGAGGAGGAGGAGGAAGAAAGTGGGAGGAGAGAGGAACGGAGGAGAGGAGTTGGTTGCTGAGGAACGGGGATCGAGACAGCATGAGAGGAATGGACACAGAAACAGAGAGTGTGGGAGGGAGACTGAATGCCAGTAAAGAGAGAAAGAGAGAGAGAAAAGGTGGGAGAGGGACAGAGATCCTAATGAGGCTGATTAAGTAACCTCCTGTGGCACAGTTGGTAGAGAGATTCAGCTGCTCACACTTTTCAATGATTTTAGCTTCAAGCTTCTTTGCATGTCCATTGACTTGTTTTCCTCTATTTTCCTTTCTTCTCCTGCTTATGAAGCATCCGTATCTCAAAAGTATTTACCTCGTATTCCCTTTATCCTGCCCCCTTATTATCCCACCTTCAATTAAAGTCCAACAATGACTGCAGGTTAAAATACATTAGCTGGCCCTGCTGAGATGAGAAAAACAACCTTGTTGTTCGACTTCCTTTCGATTCAGGGAAACAAAACAATACTGAGTGAGTATTTCTGACAGAATGTGTCTTTCTTTTAGCGGTGGTATCAAACGGTTGCATTAGTTCTAAGGTGGGAGTTAGTTAGGATGAGCCAGACAGCTGTCATGGAAACAGATGTCAGTTCTGTTCCGAGGTGCCGCTTTGCTCCACAGAGACGGCTGCCAACATTGTTTGATTGTGACTCCCTCTGCCTTTCACCAAGTGTGGCTTCCCTTGATGTTTCCCAGCACAAAGAGGGCCTGCCACCACCACCAGTTACACACGCTGGATGGGTTGCACATGACAAGAGTCAGCTGCCGACAGTCTGTGAACGGAGTCAGCACAAGATGTGATAATGACTAGGACTCAGGATTCAGTCTACTCCTCCCCTGTATCTCAGACTGATAAATAGCTTTCAATATTTTTCCATTGGCCACACACCCTGAGTACTCGATCTTATTTAGAAAAAAATAACAGATTAAAGCGGATTATCTAGATAACCATAGGGCTATGCTATTTGGCAATATAGTTCACTGTATCAATCAACCTTCTGATAAAATACTTTCTTCAAAGCTAGATTTTATTGGGAGGTGCGAGTTACTCATGCAATTAATTTACACAACACCCAGTACTCTTAATAAGAGTCACCAATGAGGAAGTCTCTTCCCACCTCCGCTGTGACTCTGACGTCCATGCATCTGGCAACCTATTAGGAGACAAGAGCTTGTTAGCCACAAGAGCCAAATAGAAGAGTGGGTGTCAAACAGATGAATGCCTGAACAGCATATTTGCTGATGGGGCAAATGTATTGAGACGAAGCCCTAATGAGCTTCAGTCTGTTGGGGTGAAGCATTGTGACCCCTACCCACGCCGTCTTGCATTGATCTCTGACTGCAGCCGCAGTCTCTCCAACACCCAGCCCCAGGTAGGGGTTCACATCTCCAGATGAGCAGAGAGGGAGCCGTGGAGGGCCTGCCACCGAAGGTCAGTGATGGGGTGCTCTGGTTTCCTACAATCACCAGCCTCAGAGGGGAAAGGGCATGTGGGGATTTTTCTTTTCTCAACTGCAGCTAGAGCTGTCATTATTTTTTCTCACACACACGTATAGGTCCAGTGTCTAGACACCAGATTACAGAATGGATGAGACACCTACAGAAGACAAAGTACATCTGTCAAGAGCTGACTGAGCGAAGTTGAGATGGAATTGCGCACCAACTAGTCATAGAGAGTATCACCAAGATCAGTTAATGTCAGAGCAAACATGGATAGATAGGCTAATTGTTTCCATTTGTTTTAGAAGAGGGAAACAATGTCACCACTGGTTCTAGTGATAGGTTAGGGATGGATTCTCTGCTGGGCGTGCAATATCAAGTGCGTCTATAGGCTATTTAGATGTTTCAATCAAATGATCAATACCATATAGGCACAGAGTAAAGTTATACAACAACTTTTATTTGTGCTGCCTAACCAATGGTGGTGCTGTGTAGGCAAATGGTGGTAGTTCAGGAGGAGAGTAAAAGGCTTCTTCTTAAAATAATGTTTTATTATGTCCAGTCCAAAAGATGTTGCACAGAATAGTCTATATTATATCCTATGTTCTGTTCAGTTTGTGAAGGAGAGGGTGACTATGAGAAGGACCGGGGGTCAACTTTGATAGCTTGCAACTACTATAATTGATTTTATTAAAAACAATATGTTTCTTGCCCATCATGCATTTATCAGAGTTACTGACCTCACAATAAGCCAGATTCGAGGAACTTACATTGATTGTGGTGCTGAAACTTGAAGCAGTATCCGCTGCACAATCAATCTGAAATGGACAGCTCGTGGTGCTGAAAATTTTGAGTAAGCGTAATTAATTTCAACATCTTCATTTTAATGAGACTTCACTAACAACATGAGGGTTTTGTGTTGGAGCCTATCTCTTCCTATTTCCCATTTTCATTTCAGAGAGCCAATTTTCTCCATGTCACCCTTATTATATATAATTTTCACTCCCTTTTTTGGCATTTGGGGAAGACCCATAATCACCAAGGTCACCCCAAAATGTCAGTCTTATATATAATCTTATAGCATGCAGCATTTCTCACACATGGATGATGGATTTCTATGGGTTATATGGGAGAAATCCTCTTTCCACAGAGTGAGGAATGTGATTAAGAGAGCCAGTTCTATTCTGAGGTATTGGATTTGTGTTCTGATAAATGATCTAGAGCTCTATCTACTGGCTGAAATGTATATTACACACCCTTGTTAAATAGGCAGAAAAAAAGACATCTGTAGCTAGATTTCCATCCAATTGGCGACAGATTTTCATTCGAATATTCTAAAATCCACATAAAGAAAATATGCTCATTTTCCCACCAATGGTGTTTCCACCAGACTTGTTGTGGATAAAAATGACTGTGTGATGAAATGGAAGCACAGGAAGTTTTCATGTAGGGCCTACCTACCGAATAAAAATGTTCAATACAGTGGCGATTTTAGCACGTAAATCTTGATGGTGCAAACTCCCCCCAACAAATGTAGACGCCAGCAAATCCACTACACAACACTAAACAATGCATTCATCACACTATAACGGTGACAAACAGTGCCCACAAACTGTTAGGGCCTACATAAACTCTCCCAATAGCAGAGCCCTCTTTTCAGCCACTACGGCAGCGAAACAGTTCATTCGGCCTCATTTACTGCCTTTTAAAAAAACATAGCTGACACGGCTGACTTGCTTAAACAAATATGGTTTCTACTGACAATTGAGATGTACAAACTATTGCATAAGGCTACGATGAGTGGATAAAAGGCAAACCTTAATTTCGATTAAGACATTAATGAGCGAGCTTGAAATGTACAGCGACAGAATTCAGAACATGGGCCAGTTTTACAGTAATCTCCCTGTACACCAAGTCAGAACTGTAGGATGAATAAAGTGGGTATATAAGCAGACAATGAAAGCTCTTACAACATTCAATGATTACATTTCTCTCAAACAGTCTATAGGCTACATGTGCACCACCAAGTCAGAACAGTAGGCTAAATTGATGGGGAAAGGGACCAACTTGTTAGGGTGAGGCACATGGGCTACTAACAGCTTACTACACAACATACACTTAGTATTACTTTCTTAGCTACAGTATACATATCTCCCTGGCATATTAAAGCAGAATACAATACATTTTTGCACTCCCCTTGTTGTGCTGTGCTCTCTTGAACAGGAAGGTGGAGCGGCGGTCCTTCTTGTTGGCAGATTTCGTCATCAAACTTTGTAATCAAAGTCCGGCATTCTCTGGATTTATGGTGCTTTCAAGACAAGGGGAACTCTGGGGGAAAAAACAAGGTAGAATCATGATGACGTCAGTGATCTTCAGGTCCAAGCTCTAGAAAGAGGCCAGAGTTCCCGACTTGGAATTCCGAGTTGGATGACCGCTCAAAACGTATTTTCCCAGTCGGAGTTACTTTTTTCCCCCAAGATCCCAGATGTCTTGAACTCACTAAAGTCTGAGATTTCCCAGTTGGGAGTTTCCAGTTGTTTTGAATGCGGCAGAAGTCATGCCCATGGTATTGAATGTTGATCCTTTTAAGCTTGGAAAAGAGACCCTTAAACCTTGGACCACACACCCACTCCACTGAATAGCAGGCTAGTGATTGCTTTGCAACACTTGCAGTTACCAACTGATTCCTTCTAAACCACTCTGTTGAATTTATGATTTCCAACTTGTGTAATGTTTTATGTCCAATGGCCAATGAGCACTGATACGTTTTATCTATAATTACTCTTCAAATGACAAGGATTGATAAGGATTTGAAAGTAGATTATCAACTTGATTCATGATGACTGCTAGCTAAGATTTTGCAAGTATGATGTTGACATGACCAGTCCAATTAAAGCTAAGGTAGATATAACGTGATTTGACGTCATTTAATCTGTGGCCAATGACCTTGAGCCTTCTTGGATCGGCACTGTATAATGAATGTAACTCTATGGCAGCACCCAAGGGGCCTGAAATAGAGCTCTCCCTGTAGATTTTATGGTGAAATAGTGTCCCCATGAGTGACAGAATGAACCAATCACGGCGCAACCCCCACGCTCCATATTTTCCGCTGGCTGCCACACCACCACAGAAAACACTGAGCTTGGCTGAAACACCTGCATTTTGGAGCTACCATACTCAAGAAAGCAAAAAATAGACTGTATGCTGCTTTAACTCAAATATGTAAAAAATGACATTGTTTGCAAACTGATATGTGACACATACTAATGCCAAAACAACATGCAAAACAGGCAACCATTTAAAAAACAATTCTGCTAAACAGGTAGGACTCAAAACAGGTAGGACTCAAAACAGGTGGGGCTCAAAACAGGTGGGGCTCAAAACAGGTGGGGCTCAACCCCACTTGCCCTTTAAGACGGGTCGCCACTGCTTCCTATAGAATAAAAACCTCAAGTTCAATTTGTTTCCAACGCATTTTCTACTATACCGATAGTTGTCAAACTGTTGCGTAAACAATTACATGTAAAAAAATAAATAAACGTGTTTCCTGATCTCTCAGATGTAGGACAGACACTTCAGAACAAACTTCCTTTAGATTTTTTTGGGGGGACTATCTGTTGTTCCATGTAGTGAATCTGTTATTCCATGTGTTTGTATGGGCCAATAGCAGTAAGGACTATCTGTAATTCCATGTGTTTGTATGGGCTAATAGCAGTAAGGACTATCTGTTATTCCATGTGTTTGTATGGGCTAATAGCAGTAAGGACTATCTGTTATTCCATGTGTTTATATGGGCTAATAGCAGTAAGGACTATCTGTTATTCCATGTGTTTGTATGGGCTAATAGCAGTAAGGACTATCTGTTATTCCATGTGTTTGTATGGGCTAATAGCAGTAAGGACTATCTGTTATTCCATGTGTTTGTATGGGCTAATAGCAGTAAGGACTATCTGTAATTCCATGTGTTTGTATGGGCTAATAGCAGTAAGGACTATCTGTTATTCCATGTGTTTGTATGGGCTAATAGCAGTAAGGACTATCTGTTATTCCATGTGTTTGTATGGGCTAATAGCAGTAAGGACTATCTGTAATTCCATGTGTTTGTATGGGCTAATAGCAGTAAGGACTATCTGTAATTCCATGTGTTTGTATGGGCTAATAGCAGTAAGGACTATCTGTAATTCCATGTGTTTGTATGGGCTAATAGCAGTAAGGACTATCTGTTATTCCATGTGTTTGTATGGGCTAATAGCAGTAAGGACTATCTGTAATTCCATGTGTTTGTATGGGCTAATAGCAGTAAGGACTATCTGTAATTCCATGTGTTTGTATGGGCTAATAGCAGTAAGGACTATCTGTTATTCCATGTGTTTGTATGGGCTAATAGCAGTAAGGACTATCTGTTATTCCATGTGTTTGTATGGGCTAATAGCAGTAAGGACTATCTGTAATTCCATGTGTTTGTATGGGCTAATAGCAGTAAGGACTATCTGTTATTCCATGTGTTTGTATGGGCTAATAGCAGTAAGGACTATCTGTTATTCCATGTGTTTGTATGGGCTAATAGCAGTAAGGACTATCTGTTATTCCATGTGTTTGTATGGGCTAATAGCAGTAAGGACTATCTGTTATTCCATGTGTTTGTATGGGCTAATAGCAGTAAGGACTATCTGTTATTCCATGTGTTTGTATGGGCTAATAGCAGTAAGGACTATCTGTTATTCCATGTGTTTGTATGGGCTAATAGCAGTAAGGACTATCTGTTATTCCATGTGTTTGTATGGGCTAATAGCAGTAAGGACTATCTGTTATTCCATGTGTTTGTATGGGCTAATAGCAGTAAGGACTATCTGTAATTCCATGTGTTTGTATGGGCTAATAGCAGTAAGGACTATCTGTTATTCCATGTGTTTGTATGGGCTAATAGCAGTAAGGACTATCTGTTATTCCATGTGTTTGTATGGGCTAATAGCAGTAAGGACTATCTGTTATTCCATGTGTTTGTATGGGCTAATAGCAGTAAGGACTATCTGTAATTCCATGTGTTTGTATGGGCTAATAGCAGTAAGGACTATCTGTTATTCCATGTGTTTATATGGGCTAATACACAAAAAAATTATTTGTTGTTTCAACTTTTTATTTCCAGTGATCTAGTTGCCCTTTTCAAGCTCAGTGTACTTCACATTTGAGGTTATCCTAGCTTTTATTAAATTTATTTTGACTAACAATAGACGGTTAATTTGACATTTGTTAATTCTTAATTTAATATTATTTTAATCAACTTAAACCTTTGTTATGTTAACAATAAATGTGGAGATCTAATAACTAAAGCTACATTATTGTTGACAAATAAAAGACAGTTATGTCCACTGCCTCATTTTTCATTGTAACTTACTATTCTCATTTGAATCAACTTAAACATTTATTACATCAACAATAAATGTTGAGTTATCATAACTAAAGCAACATTTATATTGACAAATAAAAATCAATTAAGTCCACATCATGTCAGTATATAACCAACCTCTTTTAGTTGAATTAATTTCACATTTTGTTAAGTCAACTTTTAATTAAGTTATTGTAACTAGTAATACAGATTTCATAACTACATTTCAAGTTCACATAACAAAATGGTCTAAGCAAGGATAACATGACATGTTAAGTGCTCTGAGCTTGAAAAAGGCAACTAGATAAGCGGAAACAACCTTAAAGCTAGAGTTATCTGAACTAAAGCCAGTTACTTCAATTTATAAAAGAGTTAACCATTTGCCATTATATCTTACTATTCTGAGTTGAATCTTTTTCCAATTTTGTTATGTCAACTTTTAATAAAGTTATCATAACAAGTAACAGTTATGATAAGAAGCATACTCGGACCAAGGCGCAGAAGATGTTGAGTTCCACATAATTTATTAGAAAGTGAAACTTAACAAAACAATAAACGAACCGTGACTACAGTGGTGCTACGTGCACTAACTCAAAACAATATCCCACAACCCACAGGTGGAAAAAGGCTTCCTAAATATGATCCCCAATAAGAGACAATGATTACCAGCTGCCTCTAATTGGGAATCATACAAAATCACCAACATAGAAAAACCCACATAGAACCCCACATAGAAATAATAAACTAGACTAACCCCCCAGTTACGCCCTGACCTACTCCACCATAGAAAATAAGGACTCTCTATGGTCAGGACGTGACAGATAACTACATTTAAAATCTAACAAAATTGTCTGAGCTAGGATGAGGTGACATGTAATGTACTCTGAGCTTGAACAAGGTCATGTAACTAGATAACTGAAAAGAATAAGTTGAACAACATTAAAGTGTGAGTTATCTGATCTAAAGCCACATTTAAAAGAGTTAATCATTTACAATCCTTGTTTAATCAACATGCACTTAAGTCAAGCCTACTTCATATTGAGTTATTGTAACACAGGGTTCTCAACCTGTTTGGCTGGTGGTGCTACACTGTGGCTTCGAGCAAGTCAAGCAGGTCACACAAATAAATAACTATACTATTAATGGCATAACATACAAGCTTGCCACGGGCTGCAAGTTGAGAATCACTGTTCAAACGCAACACTTTGACTAAAAAAACATGTCGACTTAATTTAACCTAGTGGAACAATGTTCAGATTTAGTAAAGCTTATCTCCATTTTAAAATGACTTTATATTTACAATAATTGATTTACTATCAAGAGTACATTGATCGATTCAACAACTTAGATTGAAATCAATTAATTCCATTTAGCTTGTAATAACAAAACAGTCCTGTCGTGTATTTCAGAACATTTATTACACTATTTATTAATAAACAAATACATTTGCAACAATGTATTGTTCCCTAGAATGCATTTTGATTGTCATCAGAAGAAAAAGATCTAACAATGTATATTTTTTAGATGCATGTCTTTAGGTACATTTAAACGAGCAGCCAAATTCTGCAGTCACTAATTGGTCTTTTAACCAATATTAGCTAAGAATATATTTTTTTCAAGATAAAAGTTTTGTCAAAAAAAATAAAAAAGAATCCACTGTCCAATAAACCCATACACATTTGTAAATGGTACCATTGAAACACAGTTTTACGGCATGGTAAAAAATAATAATAATCAAACACTGATCAAAGACAACCTTCTGAATGGTTTCTAAGACAAGTTGGTGTTGAGTGAGAAAATGTTTACAGCATGTTATAATTTTTCAGAATGCACTGCAGTTAATGGGAAGAGATGGCAGCAAATCAATGGTCTCTAACAAAAGACGGTTGTAGTTTGTAGACTGAAGATCACATGTAAAAATAAGATAACTTAAGTCTTCCCAAAACTGAGATTTGTAAGATTTAGGCAAATAACAGCATCGTTGTCTGAGGAATTAACTCAACTAATGCCAGTAAAACAAAAACACACCAAGTAGATGTTTTAACGAAGAAGACGGTTCTTCAGCCATTGCACTTTTGCTGTACAGTTTTCTGCACCAATCTTCAAGAACATTTTCTGAACTACCTCAAAAGTGTACCTCAAACATGTTTGGTGATCCTTGTTCAGACAATAAAGAAGCCCAATCAAAGTGGCAAAGGTATTTGGGACATTGTGAAGCTCATGTATGATCACCTGCTCTTCTATCACAAGGGCAACGTCCACATTGTCAGCTGGCATTGGGTCATCTGCTGCAGCTCCTTCCACAACGACAAGTATACCGATTTTCACTCAGTGGGTGACTTCCCCAGAATCAGTTGTCTTCTGAAAAACAGAACAAAAATAGGCAAAGATTAGAGGCATTGCCCTACAAAAAAATCCTCCAATACAATATTTCTGTGAAACTGTCTGCAAATATACTGTTGCATATTGATGCAGGCAAGTGGGGTGGCAGGTAGCCTAGTGGTCAAGAGCATGGCGCCAGTAAACAAGCATGGTCCTTAACACGTCAGTCAACCATGATTGCTCCCAGGTCTAGACTGAATGTGTTCTTAGTTGAGGTAAAACGTCTGTTCTTTACCTATTTGCAAAAAACAATTAATTGTCTGCTATAGCGTTGCAAAGGCCCATGGTTACCCAACACTGACAATGAGGGGGGAAAACCATGTAAAGCCTCATTTATCATTCAGTGCCGTTATGACAATCAGCTCTTTCTACAACATTCATTATATTAAAAGGTGCACTGTGTACAATTCCATCTCTACTACTTTCCTTTTAAATGACCAGCTTACAAAAGCTGTAAAAACTACATTTCTAGATATTTAAAAAATAAAATATAGAAAAAGTTATTTAGATAGGACAATGATTCCCTACAATAAGGAATTAATTTGTTACACAGAAGCACAGCAAAAGTTTATATTAAAGACGGATCGGCGCGAGCCCACTGATGAACAATGTTGAAGCAAAACTGTTTGGAATTCCTGTTCCAATGGCAAAATCAGCACTGCATGGTGTAGGGATTAATTGTCCTATCAAAATTGCTTTTTTTTATTTTTTAAATAACCAGAAATACTGTTTTTTAAAGGATTTGTATAGAATTTGGAATTCCTCACAGTGCCACTTTAATTCTGTTAATTGTCTAACAATAGGGAATTTGATATGTCACCAAGGACACTGCAATATTGTGTGCTGCCATACAGCAGGGATGTGTGATATGTTCAAATACGCCTAGACTTGAGCATACTTACATTTCCTTACCGCCAAATGCAGCTATCAATAGTTGTTTACATGGTAGTTAGGTATTATTGCGCAAACCTAGTATTGTGTTTAATGTTTGGTCCTGATTTTTGCTTTTCGGTCCAAGATAAAGATGGTTTCTTCTGGACAAAAAGCAGGCTAAATCACTATTCTCAACTGAATGAATAGCAAGGGAGAAAGGCTGAGTAAAAGTAAAACAACTAAAACATTACTAAAATAGACGTCCTTATATACTGTAGTTGGTTCACATTTGATTGAGCCTGTGTGTAATAATCACTTCAGATGGCTACATTCAACTTAACTCCATTGAACGTTACAATGCATCATGATTCATAGGAGATTTCACTCCTGGGAGAAAGCATAAAGTTATGTTGTAGGGTTGTATACCTCACGTCTTCCAAAAATAGGTAGGGTCTTCTCGCAGGACGTCTGGCAAGCCTCGGAGCACAGCACCCTCTTCCTATGATTGGAACTCTAACAACAAAAGCACAATGACTGTTTAACTACATTGTTAATGTGGTTGTCAACGATAAGATCTCATCCCCAATATTGATGTGTATTTAAAAAAGTAGCAATTATCAATAGTCCATAATGTAGGTAATAACTGTACAGTAGACTTTAATGTCAATATAATGGAACATACGTCTTTGTCAAGAATGTCTATAAGGTGTTTTAGCTCCATCCCTCCACCACTCTTGGCCCAGTAGAATTCAAGGAGCTTAGAAAGATGACTGTCCAGGCCTTCATAACATGTCTTCTTGAGGTCCACAGACACCAGTCTCATGAACTCCAGAGCAACCTGTTCGAAGAGCATAACATACCAGGGAAGGAATTTTAGGGACAAGGGGGTGCCTAATCTGCCAGCGCACCAAAACCATCAGCCAAGGCACTAAGGCCATCAAGCAAAATAGACAATTACTTTGCTACAAAACAACAACAAAAAACACTTGTTAAAAAAACTTTAACATTTAATGTAGGAAAGTGATTAAAATGATCCGCTGCCACTTTCAGACCAAAGGGTTACAATGGAAATGGAGCTACAGTACTTATTAGAGGTCGACCGATTATGATTTTTCAAAGCCGAGGACCAAAAAAAAGCTGATACCGATTAATCAGCGGATTTTTATTGATTTATTTGTAATAATGACAATTACAACAATACTGAATGAACTTCTTTTAACTTAATATAATACATCAATAAAAATCAATTTAGCCTCAAATAAATGATGAAACATGTTCAATTTGGTTTAAATAATGCAAAAACAAAGTGTTGGAGAAGTAAAAGTGCAATATGTGCCATGTAAAAAAGCTAACGTTTGAGTTCATTGCTCAGAACATGAGAACATATGAAAGTTGGTGGTTCCTTTTAACATGAGACTTCAATATTCCAAGGTAAGAGGTTTTAGGTTGTAGTTAATATAGTATTTATAGGACTATTTCTCTCTATACCATTTCTATTTCATATACCTTTGACTATTGGATGTTCTTTTAGGGACTATAGTATTGCCAGTATAACAGTATAGCTTCCGTTCCTCTCCTCGCCCCTACCTGGGCTCGAACCAGGAACACATCGACAACAGCCACACTTGAAGCAGCGTTACCCATCGCTCCACAAAAGCCGCGGCCCTTGCAGACCAAGGGGAATAACTACTCCAAGTCTCAGAGCGAGTGACGTTTGAAACACAATTAGCGCACACCCAGCTAATTAGCTAGCCATTTCACATCAGTTACACCAGCCATTAGGCTGATAGGCTTGAAGTCATAAACAGCGCTGTGCTTGCAAGAGCTGCTGGAAAAACGCACAAAAGTGCTGTTTGAATAAATGCTTACGAGCCTGCTGCTGCCTACCATCGCTCAGTCAGACTGCTCTATCAAATCATAGACTTAATTATAACATAATAACACACAGAAATACGAGCCTTTGGTCATTAATATGGTCGAATCCGGAAACTATCATTTTGAAAACAAAACGTTTATTATTTCAGTGAAATACGGAACCGTTCGGCATTTTATCTAAAGGTAGCATCCCTAAGTCTAAATATTCTTGTTACATTGCACAAACTTAAATGTTATGTCATAATTACGTAAGATTCTGGCAAATTAGTTCGCAATGAGCCAGGCTGCCCAAACTGTTGCATATACCCTGACTCTGCATGCAATGAACGCAAGAGAAATTACAAAATTTCACCTAGTTAATATTGCCTGCTAACCTGGATTTCTTTTAGCTAAATATGCAGGTTTAAAAATATATACTTCTATGTATTGATTTTAAGAAAGGCATTGGTGTTTATGGTTAGGTACAGTTGTCCAACAATTGTGCTTTTTTTGCAAATGCGCTTTTGTTAAATTATCCCCCAGCGTTGCATCGATTATATGCAACGCAGGACACGCTAGATAAACTAGTAATATCATCAACCATGTGTAGTTATAACTAGTGATTATGATTGATTGATTGTTTTTTATAAGATAAGTTTAATGCTAGCTAGCAACTTACCTTGGCTTCTACTGAAGGACCCCGGCATTACTCTGGACCCTGATCTCTCTTTTGACGAACATATCAAGACTGTTTCAAGGACAGCTTTTTTCCATCTACGGAACATTGCAAAAATCAGAAACTTTCTGTCCAAAAATGATGCAGAAAAATGTATCCATGCTTTTGTTACTTCTAGGTTAGACTACTGCAATGCTCTACTTTCCGGCTACCCGGATAAAGCACTAAATAAACTTCAGTTAGTGCTAAATACGGCTGATAGAATCCTGACTATTACTCCAGTGCTAGCCTCCCTACACTGGCTTCCTGTCAAGGCAAGGGCTGATTTCAAGATTTTACTGCTAACCTACAAAGCATTACATGGGCTTGCTCCTACCTATCTCTCTGATTTGATCCTGCCATACATACCTACACATACGCTACGGTCACAAGACGCAGGCCTCTTAATTGTCCCTTTCTAAGCAAACAGCTGGAGGCAGGGCTTTCTCCTATAGAGCTCCATTTTTATGGAATGGTCTGCCTACCCATGTGAGAGACGCAAACTCGGTCTCAACTTTTAAGTCTTTACTGAAGACTCATCTCTTCAGTGGGACATATGATTGAGTGTAGTCTAACCCAGGAGTGTGAAGGTGAACGGAAAGGCTCTGGAGCAACGAACCACCCTTGCTGTCTCTGCCTGGCCGGTTCCCCTCTTTCCACTGGGATTCTCTGCCTCTAATCCTATTAAAGGGGCTGAGTCACTGGCTTACAGGTGCTCTTTCATGCCGTCCCTAGGAGGGGTGCGTCGCTTGAGTGGGTTGAGTCACTGATGTGATCTTCCTGTCTGGGTTGGCGGCCCCCCCTTGGGTTGTGCCGTGGTGGAGAACTTTGTGGGCTATACTCGGCCTTGTCTCAGGATGATAAGTTGGTGGTTGAAGATATCCCTCTAGTCGTGTGGGGGCTGTGCTTTGGAAAAGTGGGTGGGGTTTTATCCTTCCTGTTTGGCCCTGTCCGGAGTTATCATCGGATGGGGCCACAGGGTCTCCTGACCCCTCCTGTCTCAGCCTCCAGTATTTATGCTGCAGTAGTTTATGTGTTGGGGGCTAGGGTCAGTTTGTTATATCTGGTGTACTTCTCCTGTCTTATCCGGTGTCCTGTGTGAATTTAAGTATGTTCTCTCTAATTCTCTCTTTCTTTCTCTCTCTCGGAGGACCTGAGCCATAGGACCATGCCTCAGGACTATCTGGCATGATGACTCCTTGCTGTCCCCAGTCCACCTGGCTGTGCTGCTGCTCCAGTTTCAACTGTTCTGCCTGTGATTATTATTATTTGACCATGCTGGTCATTTATAAACATTTGAACATCTTGGCCATGTTCTGTTATAATCTCCACCCGGCACAGTCAGAAGAGGACTGGCCACCCCTCATAGCCTGGTTCCTCTCTAGGTTTCTTCCTAGGTTTTGGCTTTTCTAGGGAGTTTTTCCTAGCCACCATGCTTCTACACGTGCATTGCTTGCTGTTTGGGGTTTTAGGCTGGGTTTCTGTACAGCACTTTGAGATATCAGCTGATGTACGAAGTGCTATATAAATACATTTGATTTGATTTACTGCATTCGCGTAACAGGCAGGCTCCTCGTGGAGTGCAATGAGAGGCAGGTGGTTAGAGCGTTGGACTAGTTAACTGTAAGGTTGCAAGATTGGATCCCCCGAGCTGACAAGGTGAAAATCTGCCGTTCTGCCCCTGAACAAGGCAGTTAACCCACCGTTCCTAGGCCGTCATTGAAAATAAGAACTTGTTCTTAACTGACTTGCCTAGTTAAATAAAGGTATATAAAAAAATATTTAAAAAAATCGGCGCCCAAAAATACTGATTTCCGATTGTTGAAAACTTGAAATCAGCCCCAATTAATCGGCCATTCCGATCAATCGGTCGACCTCTAGTATTTGTACTTATTTGGGGGAAATATATCTTGATTTTGCAGTTTAAACAGAAACTAACACTGAAAAACGCGGAAGCATGTGATTTAAAATATACATAGCTAGGAATCATGAAAACTAGCTAAGTCTCAGTAGGGATCATTTAAAATGTATCTATGACAGCCTGTGACTGCCTCTGCGCTCAATGTTGAATAAAGTTAAGGGATTCAGAGTCAAGCTATGAAACTAAGTGACAGAAATACTTTGAAAACAACAATGGTTTATAGTCATAATTGATTTCAGAAAATGTGAGTGAAAGGCTTACACTCTATAGAGCCCTGCATTTGTGTGACCTATAAACAGTCAAGAGTTATGTTTTTTCCACCCAGCCTAAGAGCACTACAGATAAAAGGAATACATTTTTGGAAAGCGCATTACATTAATAACTTATGTAGTTCTTTGTGTCCTCTAATCACCAACTCAAAATGCACAAAGATCTGAAGGGAGACGAGCTCTTGAGGTATGAGAAACTGTATATTATTAATTTCAACAATCACAGAAAATCTTATTGGACCTTTTGCAAATTTTAAATAAGCACTTATCTGTCTGAATAACGCTGGCCATCTAAATGTTATGTCAATCACAAGGGGCTCATTTTCCTCCTTTCTTCTTAATTAGAAAGTAGTCAACATTGCTGCATCAACAGTTACCCAGCCAGGACTTATTTTCTGAATCTCTCCTTGCATATAATCCTTATTGATGAAATGACTTCTCAAATGAGAAAAGTACTGCTTAACATTACAGGGCTCAGAAAAATGACAGAGGTCACATTTTATACAAGCAGTAACTGTTTCATGAGCATTCCTTTGGTGTAGAGTCAAATGCTTCTTGAGTGCTATTTCTGATGGACAGTCTTGATGGATACATGGTAATGGCCAGGTTCTTGCATAATGTCCATGTTTCAATTTGTAATGTCTAATAAGGATGCGTTGATTGGATAAGTGCAATAAGTGCTGTCTAGGTAAACCTGTTTACTAACTTCAAAATTCATTTTTATAACATGGTGTGTTTAATTAACATAACATCTCATTACACCCAAACTAACAATTGTAAAATATTCAAATATATGCTGACATTACTACTTACAAGATGAGGCTAATTAATCATAGGAATATTCTTAACCAAGTTTTAAATCATATACTTTGGGAAAAAAGAAGGTTTAAAACCAAATACTAATTAGAAGCATGGCTAGCAAATAGAAGCATGGCTAGCAAACGTCTTTCCTTTGTACTATTATGCAGGTTGTCAAACTATTTCCAAGCTAGCCAACAATCAGCTTTTATCAGCACGTGTGCATTTGCGCTATCTAGCACTATGCTAACTAAATCCACTTGAACATAAACAGCACATGTGCAAATTCGGGCACGTGTCCTAACGGTCCTAACTAACACTATGCTAGATAGCAGTATGCTAGCCAACAGCATCCTAGATAACAGCATCCTAGCTAAATGCCACAACATACACTGGAGAATTTACTTAGCTACACATGCCTATATCTGATGTTTGACTAGCAAGTCACTGAATACAACCACAATAGTACAATAAACTGATAACAGCTCATTACCACCCAATCTAATAGTAATTATAACTACAAGCATAGCTACAGTTGGCGTTTGTAGCTAGCTACTGTTATACAGGTTATCAAACAAATGACAAGTTAGTCAGCATGCCTGCAATTTGGCGCCATGTGTGCTGCTGGCTAGAGCGGTCCTATTTAACAGCACATAACAGCAAGCCTAACTACAATTTTACTACAGTACACGTAGCAGAATTGCACAGGTAATCCGATTTAAACTGATATAGTAAAATAATATTTGCCAAACGTAGCCAAATACATGTTTTTCTTTCTTAATTTAACCAAATGAACATTGAGCGTGTGCGGTGCTAAGCAGCTAACGTTCACTGGCATGTATAACATAGTGGCTAATGTCCTTGCAATTCTTGTGCTGAAAAGTTATCATTATTTTTTATTAAGGGCACTTGTTAACTTACCCAATAAATATTTATACCATGTAGGTTACCAAGTAGATACATACCATGCTAGTGGTTGTATTGTTTTAAAGGAGATTACTCACCTTTTGCTAAGCTGCTGAATGCAGTAGAATAGTTGCCGAAGCACGGTCTTGATCAAGCCAATTCCTGAAAGGAAGCAGCCGCCTATAAATTAACACTGGAGAGTTCTAAAATAAATTGTGATAGTATGACCAGGCTTAAGTAAATAAAACATATGTTTGATTCTAAACATTATACACATTTCTTAAAGAATTCATTGATTACTAGAATTACAAGGAGAAAGTGCTAAACCAAATTAAGTTTGATCTATATCCCCTATCAATGGCAAACAAGGAGCAAACTCTACACAAATATCGCACAATGGGACAGGTGCTCTGATGCATTCTTACAGGAATAAGCAATAGGCCGACTTGCTAAGCAAGCATCTTGGCAGAGTTATACATGACCTTCATGCAGTGAAAACCTGTAATCCTCAGCTAACACAATAGTAACCCATAGCCCATACAATTGACACATTTCATGCTATGTGGCTCCATATTCTTTAACATTTGCTGCATTGGTGTCAGAAATGAGAAAATTAGATATTGCATGTGACCTTTTCCCTCACAGACAAAACAAGAATTTATTGGCTGCATGGAAAACGGGGGAAGTCACTCCAGCAAAGTTGCACCAATCAAATTCCATTTAAAACAAACTGATCAACAAAATGACAATTGTGACAATTGTTAGCACCCCATAGTGATTCTTACGTATTAAAAAGGGAGCTGTATTGTGGCCTTCCATGGCTCCTTTAACTGGGGTATAAAAATAAGTTAACACTCATGGAATATGCATTTTTCATCAATCACAATGTGGAAAAGCAAAAACACTTACAAAAAAATAAAAAATGGTTTCCACTATTAAACAATAGGTACACTATTAGGGCAATAATTAATAAGTTCAAATCCAGACTCAATCCCACACAACAGCACATGTTTTTTTTATTTTACCTTTATTTAACTAGGCAAGTAGGTTAAGAACAAATTCTTATTTTGCACTGGAGGCAGTTGCACAGTTGCACTGGAGGCAGTTGCACAGACCACTGATTTGACTTAAAGGTTGAATTAACACATAGGTCTCAGCCAATTTAACTTAATTTTGTAAGTTAAGTTAATGTACAGATTTGTAG
Organism: Oncorhynchus kisutch; assembly: GCF_002021735.2. Lineage (NCBI taxonomy): Eukaryota > Metazoa > Chordata > Actinopteri > Salmoniformes > Salmonidae > Oncorhynchus > Oncorhynchus kisutch. Next base: position 33,211,145 of record NC_034194.2, on the reverse strand, counting down.
TTACCCGGACTTGACATGTAAAGTCAAGACAACTGTTGTATTCATTTAGTTAATTTGTCTTATTGGATCGAATTTGAAAGTTGAGGGAACGCATAGTTCATAGCTGATTCAACTTGATTTTCTAAGTTAAGACAATGTAATGACTTGTAGTTAATATAACATGCCATTTTTTTGTCAACACAGCTAGGATCTTGTTTTAGCTTAGTTGACTTATTAGTTCTGATTTGAAAGCTGACTGAACAAATTGTTCTTAGATGATTCAAATTGATTTTGTAAGTTAAGACAGTGTACTTAAATGTAGTTATCAAAACTTGAAATGTTTAGTAAACACAACTGTTATCTTGGTGTTGTTGATTTGACTTCTTGGTTCTGAATTGAACGTTAAATTAACACATAGGTCTTAGCAGATTTAACTTAATTTTGTAAGTAAAGTTCATTACAAGATTTGTAGTTATCCTAACTGGACATTTAAAGTCCAAACAAATGTTGTCTTTATTTATTTCATTTGACCTATTGGATCTAATTTGAAAGTTGAGGGAAGAGATACTTCATAGCTGATTCAACTTGGTTTTGTAAGTTAAGACAATTTCATGACTTGGAGTTAATATAACATGTCATTTTTTTGTCAACAACTGGGATCTTGTTTTAGTTTATTTTAGTTATTTGTTCTGATTTGAAAGTTGACTGAGCAAAATGTTCTTTGCTAACTGAACTTGATGTTTTATGTTTACAGCTTTTATTGAGTTGTTGTCAACTTAGCTTAACATGATTTGTCAAATCAACACATTTTACACATTTAATTGACTTGAATAGATTAAATAAGTTATTTTGACTTAATCCCCAAAACGTTTTTTTACAGTGTAGTAGTGAGGCAGAAAAAATGTAATCAAATCATTTAAAAAAATATATTATGATACTTCAAGGGGTCCGTTCAAAATCAAATAGCTAAATGATCCTTGGTATTACCTTCTTAAAACACTTTTCTTATTGCTTAGTAGAACCCCCGCCCACCCAATCGAAATAAAAATGATACAAATCTAAAAAGTAACTTCTATTGCCATTGCCAACTATGTAAAAATGTTAAACATTGCAGCCTGCAGGTAGAAAATATCCCGATTAAAAATAAATATCATATTCATCACACTGGCTACACATGGCCTGTCTGCAACGCACTTGCAACATTGTATAAAGTATTCTGGGCCCTCAGAGTTTCCCCAAGTGAGCTCGGGACAGACACAGCTGTAGGCTATTTGTTTCAGCTGTAAGTGGCGGTTCTAGCTTGTATGGCGCCCTGGGCGAACCCTCACTTCAGCGCCCTCCCCAGCAAGATGCTGCTGTGGGCGGCTGCCCATGTCGCCTGTACCTAAATCCGCTACTGATTATAATTAGTCTATAAATACATCTCTTTGCCAAAAGTCGTCATCCCTCCCATGTATTATTCGACTAGTATTTTTGAAAGTGTAAGGATAATAATTCAGCCATAGTTGTTCTGAAATGTTTATTGCTTGAGGGGGTTCTGGCAGGGGGGAGATTTTCTGAACAACACCGCAACCTATTTCAGTCCAAGTCAAGCACTGATAAGAAGTAATTCCACTGGATCAGAACACGACATTTTCGGTCGTGCTCTCCCTGTCGTGTTCTGATCCAGTGGAATTACTTCTTATCAGTGCTTGACTTGGACTGAAATAGGTTGCGGTGTTGTGCAGAAAATCTCCCCCCTGCCAGAACCCCCTCAAGCAATAAACATTTCAGAACAATCGTGCTCTCCCTTTCGAGTGGTTACCGAAAGGGAGAGAGCTGGAAACATTTGTCAGGTATCCTATAGAGGCCTACTTGTATGCGTGCGCGTCCTTACTCAACATCGACAGGAGCGCCCTTCAAACAAAAGACAACTAAATTGACAAAACTGGTAAATGGGATGAAATAAACCAAAAGTTGTTTCTCACAATGTAGCATAGGTTGTGCACTATGCAAACAATGTGTTCACTTAGACAATGAGAACGTGAAGACAGGAATACGAATATTGAATGTATTAAAATAATTACTGTAACTAAAGCAAGAAACATTGTTGATTAGAAATGGTAAGAATTAACGGTGATATGGTGAAATGTAATGGGGAATTGATATACAGTAACAATCAAACGCAAACAATTCACAAATTGGCGGGAGAGCGCATTGTGCATCTGGGTGCATGGTCAATCCGACGTCTGCATTGGCCGTGCAGCATTTACGGTGATATGGCCTGAGCAGAACTCAGGGCATTCATCCTATTTTTCTAACTTAATTTAGGAAAATAAGAACAATCCGAAATTCCTTTTTAATACTGTCGCAAAGCTAACTAAAAAGCAGCATTCCCCAAGAGAGGATGACTTTCACTTTAGCAGTGATAAATTCATGAACTTCTTTGAGGAAAAGATTATGATTATTAGAAAGCAAATTACGGACTCCTCTTTAAACCTGCGTATTCCTCCAAACCTCAGTTGTCCTGAGTCTGCACAACTCTGCCAGGACCTAGGATCAAGAGAGACGCTCAAGTGTTTTAGTACTATATCTCTTGACACAATGATGAAAATAATCATGGCCTCTAAACCTTCAAGCTGCATACTGGACCCTATTCCAACTAAACTACTGAAAGAGCTGCTTCCTGTGCTTGGCCCTCCTATGTTGAACATAATAAACGGCTCTCTATCCACTGGATGTGTACCAAACTCACTAAAAGTGGCAGTAATAAAGCCTCTCTTGAAAAAGCCAAACCTTGACCCAGAAAATATAAAAAACTATCGGCCTATATCGAATCTTCCATTCCTCTCAAAAATTTTAGAGAAGGCTGTTGCGCAGCAACTCACTGCCTTCCTGAAGACAAACAATGTATACGAAATGCTTCAGTCTGGTTTTAGACCCCATCATAGCACTGAGACGGCACTTGTGAAGGTGGTAAATGACATTTTAATGGCATCGGACCGAGGCTCTGCATCTGTCCTCGTGCTCCTAGACCTTAGTGCTGCTTTTGATACCATCGATCACCACATTCTTTTGGAGAGATTGGAAACCCAAATTGGTCTACACGGACATGTTCTGGCCTGGTTTAGATCTTATCTGTCGGAAAGATATCAGTTTGTCTCTGTGAATGGTTTGTCCTCTGACAAATCAACTGTAAATTTCGGTGTTCCTCAAGGTTCCGTTTTAGGACCACTATTGTTTTCACTATATATTTTACCTCTTGGGGATGTTATTCGAAAACATAATGTAAACTTTCACTGCTATGCGGATGACACACAGCTGTACATTTCAATGAAACATGGTGAAGCCCCAAAATTGCCCTCGCTAGAAGCATGTGTTTCAGACATAAGGAAGTGGATGGCTGCAAACTTTCTACTATTAAACTCGGACAAAACAGAGATGCTTGTTCTAGGTCCCAAGAAACAAAGAGATCTTCTGTTGAATCTGACAATTAATCTTAATGGTTGTACAGTCGTCTCAAATAAAACTGTGAAGGACCTCGGCGTTACTCTGGACCCTGATCTCTCTTTTGAAGAACATATCAAGACCATTTCGAGGACAGCTTTTTTCCATCTACGTAACATTGCAAAAATCAGAAACTTTCTGTCCAAAAATGATGCAGAAAAATTAATCCATGCTTTTGTCACTTCTAGGTTAGACTACTGCAATGCTCTATTTTCCGGCTACCCGGATAAAGCACTAAATAAACTTCAGTTAGTGCTAAATACGGCTGCTAGAATCCTGACTAGAACCAAAAAATGTGATCATATTACTCCAGTGCTAGCCTCTCTACACTGGCTTCCTGTCAAAGCAAGGGCTGATTTCAAGGTTTTACTGCTAACCTACAAAGCATTACATGGGCTTGCTCCTACCTATCTCTCTGATTTGGTCCTGCCGTACATACCTACACGTACGCTACGGTCACAAGACGCAGGCCTCCTAATTGTCCCTAGAATTTCTAAGCAAACAGCTGGAGGCAGGGCTTTCTCCTATAGAGCTCCATTTTTATGGAACGGTCTGCCTACCCATGCCAGAGACGCAAACTCGGTCTCAACCTTTAAGTCTTTACTGAAGACTCATCTCTTCAGTGGGTCATATGATTGAGTGTAGTCTGGCCCAGGAGTGGGAAGGTGAACGGAAAGGCTCTGGAGCAACGAACCGCCCTTGCTGTCTCTGCCTGGCCGGTTCCCCTCTTTCCACTGGGATTCTCTGCCTCTAACCCTATTACAGGGGCTGAGTCACTGGCTTGCTGGGGCTCTCTCATGCCGTCCCTGGAGGGGGTGCGTCACCTGAGTGGGTTGATTCACTGTTGTGGTCATCCTGTCTGGGTTGGCGCCCCCCCCCCTTGGGTTGTGCCGTGGCGGAGATCTTTGTGGGCTATACTCAGCCTTGTCTCAGGATGGTAAGTTGGTGGTTGAAGATATCCCTCTAGTGGTGTGGGGGCTGTGCTTTGGCAAAGTGGGTGGGGTTATATCCTTCCTGTTTGGCCCTGTCCGGGGGTGTCCTCGGATGGGGCCACAGTGTCTCCTGACCCCTCCTGTCTCAGCCTCCAGTATTTATGCTGCAGTAGTTTATGTGTCGGGGGGCTGGGGTCAGTTTGTTATATCTGGAGTACTTCTCCTGTCCTATTCGGTGTCCTGTGTGAATCTAAGTGTGCGTTCTCTAATTCTCTCCTTCTCTCTTTCTTTCTCTCTCTCGGAGGACCTGAGCCCTAGGACCATGCCCCAGGACTACCTGACATGATGACTCCTTGCTGTCCCCAGTCCACCTGGCCATGCTGCTGCTCCAGTTTCAACTTCCACCTGACTGTGCTGCTGCTCTAGTTTCAACTGTTCTGCCTTATTATTATTCGACCATGCTGGTCATTTATGAACATTTGAACATCTTGGCCATGTTCTGTTATAATCTCCACCCGGCACAGCCAGAAGAGGACTGGCCACCCCACATAGCCTGGTTCCTCTCTAGGTTTCTTCCTAGGTATTGGCCTTTCTAGGGAGTTTTTCCTAGCCACCGTGCTTCTACACCTGCATTGCTTGCTGTTTGGGGTTTTAGGCTGGGTTTCTGTACAGCACTTTGAGATATCAGCTGATGTACGAAGGGCTATATAAATAAATTTGATTTGATTTGATTTGATTCATATTTATTGCGCTTTGCGATCAGTGCAGAGCTGTTGTCAAGGAAGTGAGTTTGTGTTTATACAAGATGTACCGCCAATCAATTGCGTCACACCCTCCATATGGAGCCTCCGACCAAATTTTCAGATCAAGCATACATTTGATTTTAGTCTAGGCCTCCGCAATAGATAAGTTCACTGAGGTGGGGGCAAATATATATTTGTTACTGCTCGACTAAAACAATATCGGTCGACCAAAGAATCGACCAGTTGACTAATTTGCGTCAGCCCTACTTTACTAGCATACAAACTGTGGATGGAAACGTGGTTAGTGAATAGGCCGACTTTACTACCACAATGGAATTACTTTGCAGTATTAATGCATGCTCATATGATGCTACAGGTAAAAGCTGAAGGAATTCCTTAAATTAAACAACCAACAATATTTCAGAAAGGATGCTTTATTTAATAAAAACAAACAAACTTAGAAACAGAATATTGTTCTCTAGAAAAGAACTTGGCAGCCCAACAGAAAAGACAAAAAAATTATCCTGGAAAATGTAAATGTCCCCCCACACACACAAAACGATATTGAATTATTAATTCTTGAACTCCCAATTTGATAGAATTTAACCGAGAAACAAGATAAGTAAATATGACATATTGGGCTGTTATCTTGTAGGGCTAATGTGAGCGTTTTGCTGCCCCCTCTCTGGACAGCCTGTCAGCCTCCTCGTTTCCTAGGTACCCAGCGTGGCCTGGGATGTGCAACTGGAGAAAGAAGAGAGAGAAGAGAGAGTCAAAGGCAGAATAGTTAATAGTTTCAGTTGTGCATCATCCATCCATGAAAGTTCCAATACTTTTTTGGTCCATGACCCCATTTTGATATCAGAAAATTATTGTGACCCCAACTATGTGAAAAAGTGGTGTAATCAACAGCCAACGACAGTCATTGCAAAGCAGTCAAAGTATGGGTGTACTTGCATGTCCCGGTGGATCAAAAGTAACAGTCAGTTTCTGGTGTGGCCACCAGATACTGGTGTGCAGTGCATCTCCTCCTCATGGACTGCACCAGATTTGGCAGTTCCTGCTGTGAGATGTTACCCCACTCTTCCACCAAGGCACCTGCAAGTTCCCGGTCATTTTGAGGGAATGGCCCTAGCCCTCACCCTCCAATCCAACAGGTCCCAGACGTTCTCAATGGGATTGAGATCCCGGCTCTTTGCTGGCCATGGCAGATAACTGACATTCCTGTCTTGCAGGAAATCAGACTACTTGTTCTGCGCGTGGTGGCATTGTCATGCTGGAGGGTCATGTCAGGATGAGCCTGCAGGAAGGGTACCACATGAGGGAGGAGGATGTCTTCCCTGTAATGCACAGTGTTGAGATTGCCTGCAATGACAACAAGCTCAGTCCAATGATGCTGTGACACACCGCCCCAGACCATGACGGACCCTCCACCTCCAAATCGATCCCGCTCCAGAGTACAGGCCTCGGTGTAAAGCTCATTCCTTCGACAATAAATGCGAATCCGAACATCACCCCTGGTGAGACAAAACCTTGACTCGTCAGTGAACAGCACTTTTTGCCAGTCCTGTCTGGTCTAGCAACGGTGGGTTTGTGCCCATAGACGACGTTGTTGCTGGTGATGTCTGGTGAGGACCTGCCTTACAACAGGCCTACAAGCCCTCAGTCCAGCCTCTCTCAGCCTATTACAGACAGTTTGAGCACTGATGGAGGGATTGTGCGTTCCTGGTGTAACTCGGGCAGTTGTTGTTGCCATTCCCGCAAGTGTGATGTTCGGATGTACCGATCCTGTGCAGGTGTTGTTACACAATGTCTGCCACTGCGAGGACAATCAGCTGTCCGTCCTGTCTCCCTGTAGCGCTGTCTTAGGCGTCTCACAGTACGGACATTGCAATTTATTGCCCTGGCCACATCTGCAGTCCTCATGCCTCCTTGCAGCATGCCTAAGGCACGCTCACGCAGATGAGCAGGGTCCCTGGGCATCTTTCTTTGTGGCGTTTTTCAGTCAGTAGAAAGGCCTCTTTAGTGTCCTAAGTTTTCATAACTTTGGCCTTAATTGAGTACCGTCTGTAAGCTGTTAGTGTCTTAACGACCTTTCCACAGGTGCATGTTCATTAATTGTTTATGGTTAATTGAACAAGCATGGGAAACAGAGTTTAAACCCTTTACAATGAAGATCTGTGAAGTTATTTGGATTTTTACAAATTATCTTTGAAAGACATGGCCCTGAAAAAGGGACATTTCTTTTTTTGCTGTGTATATATCACACACACATCCCGTACTCAAAATCATACACACACACACACACACACACACACACACACACACACACACACCACACACACACACACACACACACACACACACACTGCCTTTGGAAAGTGTTCAGACCCCTTGACTTTTTCTACATTTTGTTACATTACAGCCTTATCCTAAAATGTGTTACATTTATGTTTTCCCTCAGCAATCTACACATAATGAGAAAGCAAAAACAGTATATTAGAAATGTTTGCAAATGTATAAAAAAAATGTATTTAAGTATTCAGACCCTTTGCTATGACACTTGAAATTGAGCTCAGGTGCATCCTGTTTCCATTGATCATCATTGAGATGTTTCTACAACTTTGAGTCCACCTGTGGTAAATTCAATTATTGGACATGATTTTTAAAAGGCACACACCTGTCTACATTAGGTCCCACAGATGACAGTGCAATACAGAACAAAAACCAAGCCATGAGGTTAAAGGAATTGCATGTAGAGCTCCAAGAGAGAAATGTGTCGAGGCACAGATCTGGGGAAGGGTAGCAAAACATTTCTGCAGCATTGACGGTCCCCAACAACACAGTGGCCTCCATCATTCTGAAATGGAAGAAGTTTGGAACCACCAAGACCCTTCCAAGAGCTGGCCGCCCGGTCAAACTGAGCAATCGGGGGAAAAGGGCCTTGAAACCAAGATTGAACTCTTTGGCCTGAATGCCAAACGTCTGGAGGAAAACTGGCACCATCCCTACGGTGAAGCATAGTGGTGGCAGCATCATGCTGTGGGGATTATTTTCAGCGGCAGGGACTGGGAGACTAGTCAGGATCGAGGCAAAGATTAATGGAGCAAAGTAGAGATCCCTGATGAAAATCTGCTCCAGAGCGCTCAAGGGCAAAGGTTCACCTTCCAACAGGACAAGCACACAGCCAAGACATTGAAAGAGCTGCTTCGGGTTAAGTCTCTGAATGTCCTTGAGTGGCCCAGCCAGAGCCCGGACTTGAACTGAATCCAACATCTCTGGAGAGACCTGAAAATAGCTGTGCAGCAACACTCCCCATCCAATCTGACAGAGCTTGAGACAATCTGCAGAAAAGAATGGGAGAAACTTCCCAAATACAGGTGTGCCAAGCTTGTCGCGTCATACCAAAGAAGAGTCGAGGCTGTAATCGCTGCCAAAGGTGCTTCAGCAAAGTACTGAGTAAAGGGTCTGCATAGTTATGTAAATGTTTGAAGTAATTTTTATATTTTTTATAAATTAGCAATCATTTATAAAACCTGTTTTTGCTTTGTCATGATGGGTTATTGTGTGTAGATTGAGGGTAAACAACTATTTAATCATTTTGAGTAAGTCTGTAACCTAACAATGTGGAAAAAATCAAAGGGTCTGAATACTTTCCTAAAGGCACTGTTTGTGTGTATGTTTAATATATATCTCACACACAGTACCAGTCAAAAGTTTGGACACACCTACTCATTCAAGGGTTTTTCTTTATTTTTTACTATTTTCTACATTGTAGAATAATAGTGAAGACATCAAAACTATGAAATAACACATGGAATCATGTAGTAACCAAAAATGTTAAACAAATCAAAATATATTTTATATTCTTCAAAGTACCCACACCAAGTTGCCTTGATGACAGCTTTGCACACTCCTGGTATTCTCTCAAGCAGCTTCATGAGGTAGTCACCTGGAATGCTTGAAGGAGTTCCCACATATGCTGAGCACTTGTTGGCTGCTTTCCTTCACTCTGTGGTCCAACTTGATAAACAAATTACATTACCACTAAGCGCAAACCAGATGGGATGGCATATTGCTGCAGAATGCTGTGTTAGCCATGCTGGTTAAGTGTGCCTTGAATTATAAATAAATCAGTCTGTGTCACCAGCAAAGCTCCCCCACACCTCCTCCTCCATACTTCACGGTGGGAACCACAGATGCAGATCATCCGTTCACCTTCTCTGTGTCTCACAAAGACACGGCGGTTGGAACCAAAAATCTCTCATTTGTACTCATCAGACTAAAGGACAAATTTCCACCGGTCTAATGTACATTGATCGTGTTTCTTGGCCCAAGCAAGTCTCTTCTTCTTATTGGTGTCCTTTAGTAGTGGTTTCTTTGCAGGAATTCGACCATGAAGGCCTAATTCACGCAGTCTCCTCTGAACAGTTGATGTTGAGACATTATTTGGACTGCAATTTCTGAGGCTGGTAACTCTAATGAACTTATCCTCCTTAGCAGAGATACGTCTGGGTCCTCCTTTCCATTGGTGGTCCTCAAGAGAGCCAGTTTCATCATAACGCTTGATGGTTTTTGCGAATCCACTTGAAGAAACTTTAAAAGTTCTTGACATTTTCCGGATTGACTGGCCTTCATGTCTTAAAGTAACGATGGACTGTCATTTCTCTTTGCTTATTTGAGCTGTTCTTGCCATAATATGGACTTGTTCTTTTACCAAAAAGGGCTATCTTCTGTATGCCACCCCTACCATGTCACAATAGAACTGACTAGCATAAATGCATTAAGGAAAGACATTCAAAAAATTTACTTGTAAAAAAAAACTTGTATGAATAGGTGTTCTAAAACCATTTTCATATCAGGAGACCTCACATATTTCTTTATTTTAGTCATATCGAGAGCAACTTACATTAGTAAGCCCATACATTTTCACACTGGTCCCCCGTGGGAATTGAACCCATAACCTCTATCAACTGAGCCACACAGGACACACGACCCAATCATCATCCATAGTTTGGGAAACTACGTTCCATTCTTTGAAACCCACTACACTTGAAGTGAGAATATTAACAGATATGTAGAGCAACAGGCGTCATTGATATTTACCCATACAACCTTCAGCTCTTCATTTAACTTGTCAAGTTTTTCAAAGTCCTCTCTGTTGATAATAGGGCCACCAGATTTGAGCCTCCAGTTGTTCAGCTTCCAGTTCTTCACCCAGCTGGTGACGCCTGGAGAAAACAACACAACAGTCATTCAGATAGTCGCATTAGCAGGCCTAGCTACTAACGTTAGATGCTGCATCATGCCTGCAGCATCACACAAAGCCATGTCACAATCAGTCAGTCCCTTGCTGATTGAGTGTTAGTAAAGTGCTATAAACAGCACACACATACCATTAATGGTGAACTTGCTGTCTGTATAGAGCACCAACTTCTTGATGTCCATCTCTTTGGCCTGCTCCAAGGCTTTACAGGCTGCCTGTGCCAATTCAGAAGCAAAATGTGGGATTAAATCTCTGTGGGGTTACAATCCAAAGGTTGCTGTGGCAATTCCATTCAAATAACAGCAATCTGGTTAAGAGAGTTCAGAATTAAAACAAATAAGACAAACACAGTACTTGCCTGTAATTCTGCCCTCTGGTTGGTCTGTCTTCCATCCAGCGGTTCTGCTACATTCCTACAGTAAAGAGTCCACATGAAAACCAACCCACTGTAGTGTCAAACAGTCTATGAGTTATAACCACAGACCCAGGCCTACTCACAGAGGATGGTCACGTCCCCAGTACACCCCGATCCCAGCTCGGGCTCCGGCCTTCCCATTGCCTGAACAGCAGCCATCTGTGTACACTACCACTGCATCACCTGGAAAAACAGACTGTTTTCTTAATCATGTTTAATTAGTTTTCAATCATCATTATAGGATATTTTCTGCTACTATAAGCTATATTTGTAAGTTTGGGGTTTATTTGTGCATGTTTATGTGTATAGGTATGTGTATATATGACAGTCAAACATTGTGTTTTCCTTCTTGATTCTTTGCTTAATTTATTATTACTTTTTGATGTGTACTGCTGTATTTACTGATTTTATGTTGCCTTATATGGAATATACTAAAAATAATTGTTCACAAAAATTGTTGTACATTTCTAAACAAAAACAAGAAATACGATTTAAAGGAGTAACAGGTATATTTACCCATGTAGGTGAATCCATCAGAGCTCTTTGAAGATGCACAGCTGTCTTGAGATGCCTCCTGGGAAGGTTTAGCTCGTTTGGCAGGGGACACCACCTCCTCCTCCTCCTCCTCCACGTGATTATAGTGTCTCTTCTGACCAATGGGAATATACTCAAGGGCCTCTGGGGCCCTTCGTGGGAGTGTTGCCTCATAGCTGGTTCCTGAAAGATAATACCTTGGTCTGAGTAGAAGTCTGATTCTGCTGTGCCTGAATGGTGCACTACTTGTCTAATGACAAGATAGGCTGCCCATTCCTAATGCCAGTAACAACAGTACCCATTGTATTGTCATTTCACAAGTACAGTGACCCATAGAGAAAGAACATAGCCATCGATCTACCCTCTGACACGTCTGGTGTTATCGACGTTGCTTTGCCTCTGACAAAAGCCCAGGCATCCTTTTCAGCAGCAAACTTCTTGTAGCTGGCATGTGGGAACCTGTCAATTTGTTTCTTACATTCATCCCTGAAAAAGTAAACACATGATATTCAATGTGAATAGAAATGACAAAATGTGTCTAAAGACACACTACAGTGGTAACTAGCTCCCTAGCTAGGTAACTACTACACAGCTCACCAAGTTTGGTAAACTCCAGGGTTTAATCCTTTCCTCACAGCGTAGAAGAATTTGCCTTTCACCATCTCCTCTGTGCCAATGCAGACTGCCCTGTGTATTATACTATAAAGAACGGGTAACCTGAACATCACTTACACCAGCAATTACTTAAAAGTGGAAGCACCGGTCAGTCTTGATTTCAGAAATGTGAACAAGTTGAACAAACTAAATAGCTATGTGTTAAAATGCAAGGACAACTATTAGCTAGCCATCATTGGAAACAAATATAGGTATGTAAACAGTGGCTAGCTAGCTAGACCACTAACCCAAAGCAAACACATGTTGCTAGCTACTACCTAACGACCGTAATGTCAACACACAACTCTACAAGTTAGCTATACATTTGAACATGATCTACGCTGACATGCTTATTTTTGGATTCGGTATTTACATTAATTACTTCAAAGTTCACGATATCTGCTGCACTGATCTGTTGGTGTTAAAAATCATACTTCCGTTTTCCCATGATTCCTTCCACGACGTACTTGTATACTCCTCTCGCGAGATTCCGGCCTCTTCCCCGGCCGTCGTTGATTGAGGTAGGTCAGGATAATGCTCCCACTGGTCGGAATTTCTTGTCAAACTGTTGTAAATGTGCACAGAATTTCCTCGTTCTTGTATCAGAGTTCATGTAAAACTGTTGATGCGTTAGATTATTATATTTAAGGTTTTGGATGGCCGTTGTGTAATTAATTGTATGAAGTGTTTCAGGATAGACCTAACATGAAAACGGAAAGGAGGCATAGCTGGCGCGTTGAGGCCCATTTGTTCTTGTAAGAATTGCCTGTAGTTCGTCGACTAGTGGCTTTTTTAACCGTTTTTAATATTTTCCTTTTGTCAAGTGTCCTGACAGTTGTTTAGCCTGAGGTATGGTTGAGTACTGTCAGGCCGTTGCTAGCTAACGTTAGCCATTTGATAATCAACCTGGTTTAAAGACGGCCAACTGGCTAACGTTAGCTAAGTAGTTAACTTGGAACATGCGACCCTATCTCCTGTACATTGTTTGATGCAATAGTTACTTGTTAGGTTGTTTATGATGGCATGGCTGCTAGCTAGCTAACGTCATTTGTATTTTGAATGTGTACATGAAATCAGCCGTTGTCGACTGTTCGTTTGATCAACCTTAGCCGATAGCGCTAGCTAGTAACTGCATGTCTGTATGGTGTGATGGAGTCGGCATGGACCACTCGGCTGACGTTGGTTAGTTTCAGTGTGTATACTACATTACCTGAAACCGTGCATGATGTTCAAAGACATACAGGACTCCGGAGTATGCTCAAATGGTAGTCTTGTCTTTCATTAATTCCAGAGACATAGGCCATGTTCAGTACCAGCGCCAAAATCGTGAAGCCCAATGGCGAAAAGCCAGATGAGTTCGAGTCTGGAATATCCCAGGTAAGCTATGTCAATATATGGCACTGTATAAAACTTCCTTAGTCGCTTGGCTAATGCTGAAAGCCATATTTAACACATCAGCCTTCTTTCTAGGCTCTCCTGGAGCTGGAGATGAACTCAGACATGAAGGCTCAGCTGAGGGAGCTGAACATCACTGCTGCAAAGGCAAGGATCCTGTACTGCATGTCTTGTACTTGCCTTCATTCTGACTGTTTGCTCAGACCATTTTTGGATAACTTAAGATGAAAGTGGTAGGAGTTTGTCTGACTCTTAGTAAACTGTGTTTGAGTTTAACCCCAACGTGGACATCCTGTGAGGTTGCTCTCGCATTGCTCTGTCCTTGTGGCGTATGGGAGCGTAGTACTTCACAGTGCTGTGACGTACAGTCCCGTTCCACGACGTTGGAGAGCAAGCTTTGTCCCCGGCCTTCGGGCTGGTGAGGACGGCGTTCTGTATATTCCTACATCTTCCCAGAGCCCTTTGGACCATGACTGGGGGGCTAAACCATGCAGTGCATACAATTTCATTCAGACAGCTGAAGCACTCAAAGCATCTATTGAAGTGTTTGTATTTTCCTCAATTTGTGCTCTAATTGAAATGCTATTCTATCCCCCAGGAAATTGAAGTTGGTGGTAGCAGGAAAGCCATCATCATCTTTGTCCCCGTGCCCCAGCTGAAATCTTTCCAGAAGATTCAGGTGCGACTCGTGAGGGAGCTGGAAAAGAAGTTCAGCGGAAAACACGTCGTCTTCGTTGCACAGGTTAGGGTGATGTTGTCTCGCTGTCCTGTTTTCCACGAGTTGCAGGGGCAGTTTGCAGAGCTGTTGCGGTGACCCCACTGTCGGTTAGCTTGGTTATTTTGGAGAAGTCTATTAACATACTTCTTTAGTGCTCAAATATATATGTTTCTATGCTGTGAGTGTAGCATAATATCAACGTGGACATCCGGTGAGGTTGCTCTCACATGGCTCTGTCCTTGTGGCGTATGGGAGCGTAGTACTTCACAGTGCTGTGACGTACAGTCCCGTTCCACGACGTTGGACAGCAAGCTTTGTCCCCGGCCTTCGGGCTGGTGAGGACGGCGTTCTGTATATTCCTACATCTTCCCAGAGCCCTTTGGGCCATGACTGGGGGGCTAAACCATGCAGTGTACATTATTTAGAATGCTTGTTGGGCTTTAAGTTTCCATGTGTAAATTGGTAAGTAGGTCTTGGTGTTTTTTTTTTTACTTTCAGAGGAGAATCCTGCCCAAACCAACCAGGAAAAGCCGTATCAAGAATAAGCAGAAGCGTCCCAGGAGGTGAGTTCTGTTGTCACACCTGCATGTCCACGACTACATGCTGTATGGAAGAACATGTATTATAGCTTTAAAGTTAGAGTAAATGGGTGCTAGGTTTAGAAGTTGAAATTGTTGTGCCATATTTGATGCTGCCATACTTGCACACCCTATTTGGACCCAACGTGGACATCCGGTGAGGTTGCTCTCACATGGCTCTGTCCTTGTGGCATATGGGAGCGTAGTACTTCACAGTGCTGTGACGTACAGTCCCGTTCCACGACGTTGGAGAGCAAGCTTTGTCCCCGGCCTTCGGGCTGGTGAGGACGGCGTTCTGTATATTCCTACATCTTCCCAGAGCCCTTTGGGCCATGACTGGGGGGCTAAACCATGCGGTGTACAATTTTACTAATACCATGTCGTATGCTTTTAATGGAATTTTATAATGGGTTATTATATAGCTACAAGATTAAACAGGGACAAACCATATAATGCAACATCATCTTTCCTTCCTATTACCTTGCATTACCCTATGAGTAGGTGTTTTAAACCCAGTGTCCTGGCTAAATTCCCAATCTGTCCCTCATACCATCATGGTCATCTAATCGTCCCCAGCTTCCAATTGTCTCATTCATCCTCCTCTCCCCTGTAACTACTCCCCAGGTCGTTGCTGTAAATAAGAATGTGTTCTCAGTAAACTTGCCTGGTAAAATATAAACAATTATAATCTAAAGCAGACTCTGCTTGTCTCCAGTAATGATTTCAAAATACCTGTATAGCTATTTGATTGTTGCCCTTTCAATACATGCATAAAGGATCTTCCTCTGATTTTGAATGGGACTGATTGTAGGAAAAATAGTTTTCGCAAGGTTTAGAACACTTCTGTAATTACCTCAAATGTCTAATGCATGTTGTGATTTGTTTCTGCAGCCGTACTCTGACTGCCGTGCACGATGCCATCCTTGAAGACCTGGTCTTCCCCAGTGAGATTGTTGGCAAGAGGATCCGTGTGAAACTGGACAGCAGTCGGCTCATCAAGGTCCACCTTGACAAGGCTCAGCAGAACAATGTGGAACACAAAGTGAGTCGTGTCGCAGTTTGTTCACCCACCTTAACCCCAACGTGGACATCCGGTGAGGTTGCTCTCACATGGCTCTGTCCTTGTGGCGTATGGGAGCGTAGTACTTCACAGTGCTGTGACGTACAGTCCCGTTCCACGATGTTGGAGAGCAAGCTTTGTCCCCGGCCTTCGGGCTGGTGAGGACGGCGTTCTGTATATTCCTACATCTTCCCAGAGCCCTTTGGGCCATGACTGGGGGGCTAAACCATGCAGTGTACAACTTATCTTGACTGATGTCTCGAATGGTTTATATGTGCTGCAAATGTGCCAAATGCATGCCTTTTGTGTTGTCATATGCAATTGATATATTGATCATCATAACCTGTAAATGTTGCAGTCTATGCAGTGGTTAACCAGTGGTTGCCTTTATTTTCAGGTTGAGACCTTCTCCGGTGTCTACAAGAAGCTCACAGGCAAAGACGTTGTTTTTGAATTCCCCGAATTCCAACTGTAGAGTGCAGATGACAAAATAAATGAGTTTACTCTCAATGTCATTGCTCTGTGTTCTCTGGGGATAGGGTGGTCAGTCATGCCAATCCCATACATGATGGTCTAGCCCAGGGATCCAACCCTGTTCCCGAAGAGCTAGCCTCTTTTAGGTGTTCTCCTAACCCTGTTGTAACTAACCCGGTTCAGTTTCTCAGCTAATTATTTGAATCGGGTGCACTAGATGAGGGTTGGAGTGAGCCTACAGGACGGTAGCTCTCCAGGAACAGTTGGAGAGCCCTGGTCTAGAGACTAATATCCTTTCAGAAAAGTATGTCAGTCAGAAGGACCATTAACTTGAGTAACTGAAGACTTGGAGCAGCCTTGATGACTGATCAGTTGTATTGCCACATCCTACAATTTGTGGTGCTAGGGGGGCTTTTCAGGTTGCTTTTGGGCCTCTGTAATGGTAGTATTCAATGGGTTTTTTTGCACACTGGAAAATGTCCTGATCCAATTATTAGATGTTGAGTGGAATTGACAGGTAATGTATTTGCCTATGTATGAATCCACCATTTGGTACAATCTTCACTGGGATATGTGCCCAATATAGGCTATTGCCCACAACAGTCAAGTTTACGCTTATGTTGTGCAGTGTGAGGCCACTGAGGGAGCTATGGGGCTGCATGGACCAGCAGTCCATAAAGTAACATGGCAGGTATTGAGGCTATATGTTGTTTCCTTGAGGAATTCTAAAAATATAATCAATGGAGTAACCTTAGGTTTTGAGATATGATGGGGGTAAGACTTGTAATAAACATTTTGTAAAACATTCTAATCAATGGGTAAATCACTGACTGCAGGATACAGCCTGGATGTGGACACGTCCTTTACTGGAATTACTCGCCCTCTGCCACTTGGCACTGGAGAAGCTCAATGATCAACCGTTTGCCAGCTGAAACAAGTTGGTCGGGCGGCGCCCCACTCATTCATATCGCGTGATTCCTGATGATAGTTCTTGATTTTATTGATTGATTGCTATTGCATGGGATAGTTGAGCTGAAGCCTCGATACTCGGGACTCCTGTCATAACTACTTTCCCATCACCTATCTGGGCAGTCACCCACCTATGACTCAACATGAACTCAGGTAACACCATGTCAGATACTCAACATGTACTCAGGTAACACCATGTCAGATACTCAACATGTACTCGGGTAACACGTCAGATACTCAACATGTAGTTACACTATTGCTTTCGTCAGTTAAAGCCCACTGAATGCTACACCTGCTGTTTGGTTAATGTTTTGCATATGGGGGATTGATAGACTGAAGAACTAAGGTTGAAAATTTGCCTGTTGCCTAAAACCGGCACTTTTTCTGAAAATGTTGACTAATGTACACTGTCCCTGCAAAAATAAACACAATAAAGGTCTATGGCCTTGGGCAGAAAGGCTGGTATGTGGTTTCAAATGTAGTTGTATGTATGGGATACGCATGGCGTACAACGAAACGCTACAGGTTCCTTCTGGACAATGCAACAACAAAAGATTAGTATACGAACATAACTAGAATAAACATTTTAGCATCAATATAGTACAGAAAGGCAGAATTCTCTCTTCCCCCCCCCCCTCCCCCACAATATTTACATGTAAGTGGGGTGGGCAGTATAATATGAGTCTGACAGCAGCAGTTGTGAATGTGTGTGTGTAGTATGAATGTACACTGAGTATACCAAACATTAGGAACATCTTCCTAATATTGAGTAGCCTCAATTCATCAGGGCATGGACTCTACAATGTGTCAAAAACGTTCCACAGGGATGCTGGCCCATGTTGACTCCAATGCTTCCCACGGTCGTGTCAAGTTGGCTGGATGTCCTTTGGGTGGTGGACTGTTTGGGTGGTACACATGGGAAACTGTTGAGTGTGAAAAACCCAGTAGCATTGCAGTTCTTGAAAGACTTTTTTTTGTCTAAGCCCATTCACCCTCTGAATGACAAACAAGTCATGTCTCAATTGTTTCAAGGCTTAAAAATCATTCTTTAACCTGTCTTTCCCACTTCATCTACACTGATTGAAGTAGATTTAACAAGTGACATCAATAAGAGGTCACAGCTTTCACCTAGTCAGTCTATGTCATGGAAATAGGAGTTCTTAATGTTTTGTATACTTAGTATGTGTGCTATGGTGTGGAGAATAAGGACAGGTGGTCAGTCCAGTTCAAGTGTTCAGCAGGCTTGGAGACAGAAACTCTCTGAGCCTGTTGGACCTAATGCTCCGATAAGGGAGAAAACGGCTCATGGCTGCGGTGTGTCGGGTCCTTGATGAAGCGTCGTGCCTTCCTCAGGCATTTAGAGTAGATAGCTAGTCAGATCTGGTGGCGATGGTCAATGGTGGGGTTTGTCTGGGCTACAGCGACGCCCACTGGCAACCCATGGAAGAGGATTTGATGTTGTTATTGAACTGTCTGCCAACAGTTCAATGGGGCTTCTGTCATACTGAAAAGCAATAATCATTAACTTCAGTATAGATAACACTGGAATATAACATTAAAACAAATAGGGCAACATACTTTACCACTGTTGCTTTTGAAAAATTAAAAAGTCTGTCTATCTCATTTGTTGATCTGTCTTTAACACTTGAAATGCACACATATAGGCAGATGTGCCTACATGTTTCAATCCAGAATCTCATTCTTAATGCATACCATTGGTTATGAATATATCAAAAAGAGCAGTCTATAGAATGGGTTGACCGTAGAATGTTGTACCTTCACAGGTTTGGGAAGATCTGCTAACATGGGTGATGGATGGGAGACAGCACGTCGACTGGACATGCCCAAAAACCTGGAGATAACATCAGAGCTCACAATTTAGCACATGCCATAGAACTGGGTGGTGTTCAGTAGGTGGAAGTGGTTTGAGACAGGGAGCAGGAGGCTGAGTGGCTGTGGCTCATAATAATGGCCCGAACGGAGCAAATGCAATGGCCTCAAACTCAAGGAAACCATGTGTTTATGTATTTGATACCGTTCCACCTATTCTGCTCCAGCCAATTACACGAGCCCATCCTCCCCAATTAAGGTGCCGCCAACCTCCTGTGAGAAACACTCATCTTGGTTTACATTTCAAAACGTTTTGCTATGTTGTGCCATTTTGTATCATCTGGTGACGTCATACGTTGCTCCACTGGTGGATGGGAAGGGCATCCTACAGGTACCATGTTATGAGGGGGCCGTCCTCAGACATCCTGGAGTCATCAGCCAAATCCAGATAGACACCAACCACTTGGTAGCCTGGCGGTTACCAGCATTGGGCCAGTAACCGAAAGGTCACTGGTTTTCATCGTCAAGTAGGTGAAAAATCTGTCGATGTGCCATTGAGTAAGGCACTTAACCCTAATTGGTTTTCGATAAGTGTCTGCTAAAGAATGCAAATGCAACCACTTCAAAGGTAGAGTAACACACGTGCATGGACACACACACTGGTACTCTCATTCACCCCACTGTACAAACAGATTTTGAGGCCCTGCAAAGTTGCAATGTTAAGGGCTTTGTTGCATGTTATGACAGTAACAGGTTGGGTTACAAGGTATCACAATGTAACAGGTTGGGTTACAAGTTATCACATTGTAACAGGTTGGGTTACAAGGTATCACAATGTAACAGGTTGGGTTACAAGGTATCACAATGTAACAGGTTGGGTTACAAGGTATCACAATGTAACAGGGTGGGTTTCAAGGTATCACAATGTAACAGGTTGGGTTACAAGGTATCACATTGTAACAGGTTGGGTTACAAGGTATCACAATGGAACAGGTTGGGTTACAAGGTATCACATTGTAACAGGTTGGGTTACAAGGTATCACAATGTAACAGGTTGGGTTACAAGGTATCACATTGTAACAGGTTGGGTTACAAGATATCACCATGTAACAGGTTGGGTTACAAGGTATCACAATGTAACAGGTTGGGTTACAAGGTATCACAATGTAACAGGTTGGGTTACAAGGTATCACAATGGAGACATCAACATAACGCCTCTGTGGTAAACACATTGGCCTACTGTACCGTCTACGGAGATGAAAAACATCCCACCAGACAGAGCTTGTGCTACTCTTACTGCATCATGTGACGTCAACACACAGGAAACTTCCCAGACTCCTGTAAGATAGAAGCGTGCTATCTGACCCTTGTGGAGGAGGGGCAGTATGTAAATGGCAGGTGGAGCGGTGATCCAGGAAAGATGTGGCAGGTCCTTCTGCCCCTCCAGAAAGTATGTCCAGCATTTTCCTAGAATTCACTCCATTTGTTGCAATGCCTGGGCCCGTCAGAGTGCTGATCGAGGATCAGTTTTGCCTTTTAGATCAGAATAAATAAGATGACATGGGAGGAAGTGATCCTAGATCAGCACTCCTACTGAGACTTTATCAATATGGGCCCTGTTCATTTTCATCCAGAAAGTGTTTTTCAAAATCTTAATCAATTCAGTATTTAAATGTCCATATTCCAGACAGATGGGTAGATGGCAAATATGTGTGTTTCAAAGACTATTAGTTAGGTAAACAATATTGAATGTGTATGTATAATAACTAAATCAAATCAGGTCTTGGCAAACGTGAGGGCGATGTCTGCCATATCTTTGAGCGGTGTTGCGCTTTACGCTTCACTCTATTGTATTTGAATCACCCAAGTTTCTGTGAAAGCAAAACGTCATCGAAGTCGACAGTCGATCCAACCAACGTATTTTTTCCCTCGTGCAATTGCACCTGAATTCTGCTTCAGTACCAAAACAACAACCAGTGATGACAATAACAGTAAAACACATATGTTTGCCAAGTCAAATGTGTGCACTGTAAAAAGGAAAATAATACTGTACTTTTCCATTTGTATAAATGTTTTCCCACATTCGTAGCGCTTTGTAGCCTATGCCTATAACCGCTAAATTGTTTTTCTAATTTGTTAGGTCACGGCATCAGGTGATGAAGTAGGAAGCAGGAATTGAAATCCGTAACAGTGGACATTTGCATTCATGGCTCATTTCGTCATGTAAGTATGGATGAAAACAAGGTAGGCCTTACTAAATATGTGAGATTTTCAGAACTGGCTCATTAGATCATGTTTAGGCTACAAGGTAGGCCTAGGTACTAAACATCCCTGAAAGTTAAATCAGACAAGCTACCCTACTTAAATGTAGCCTAACATTTATTTGACCATGTATGCGACAATCAGATGGAAGTAGACCGAATTAAAACAGCCTAGTTAGGTACAGTATCTTTGCAACATTGAGTTGCCTTTTGTTACAGACAGGTAGGTAAATACTTCCATCTAGTGGATAGGCTATAGTAAGATTTACGTGTCTATAAACGGCAATATTTTTATTAATTTTTAAACGATTTGAAAATACTGTTGTTGAAGAGAAAAAATATGATAAACTTTTTTAAAAAAAGAAGGTTTGCAGGCATGTATAGCCTGATCATTATTATCAATATCAAACTATATGTCCAGGCAGGTTTGTCTATAACATAACAAAACAAAACAACTAAAACAGATTGAGCCTTCAATCTCCTATTTTATGTGGACGAAGCTGGTGTTTCTGTGATGCTGAAGACACTGACATAGAAAACTGTATAGGAAATGGGCCTAACTGCAATTTAGTATAGGCCTATTTATGTATTCATTCATCTGGATAGCCCGTTCTTCCCCATTCATTTGAGTAAACATTTTCAGTGTTGCCTACCCACTAAATTGACCAAACTTCCAAAAGATATACTGAACAATATCGTAGTCTACGGGCAAGTGTTCTGGAGGGCTGCTGATAATAATGACGTTTGATTGTAAAGCAGGTTTGGAAAAAGCCTTCCAAAGCGTTTGGGTTTGTCTGAGCTTTTGGGTTTGATGATGTCTTATTAATAAAAGCGTAACATGCTGACTAGCCCGGGCGCGCGCCTGCGTCATCTCGCGCATGTTGATTTTGTCCACCCACACCAGAAGAGATTAGGACAAGCAGGTTGAAATATCAAAACAAACTCTGAACCAACTATTTTAATTTGGGGACAGATCGAAAAAAAAAAGAAATGTATGGCAATTTAGCTTGCTGTTGCGAGCTAATTTGTCCTGGGATATAAACATTGCTTTGTTATTTTACCTGAAATGCACAATGTCCTCTACACCGACAATTAATCCACAGATAAAAGAGTAAACCGAGTTCGTTTCTAGAAATAGCTCCTCCTTCAGGCTTCATCTTCTTTGGACTTTATATGGCGGTTGGCAACCAACTTTAAAGTACATGAAATATTGGGCAGTGTAAAAAAGAAAATAGTAATCTAAGCATGCATTTGCTTGAACATAATGCCTCAAAAATATCTAGGCCTACCATTTTCTCAAACATTCACAATCATTAAGTTAGCTCTGATTAATGTGATGTCCTTTGCAGGTATCTAATCAGACATTGACCTTTCGAATGAATGAATTCTTGTAGGCAGTAAAGAGGGATGAAGATGATCCTCAGAGTAAGGGGGAAGGAGGTTGATGAGGAAGAACCGGTGGCCCAGCACAAAATGGAGGCCAAGAAAAGGAAATGGAAGATTCGTGCCAAGAAATCAGGGGAACAGGGCACTGACAACGATGCAGCTCAGAGATTTAGTCCTATACCATGGGTTCTCTATATCTGTCTGTGATGTGCAGGTTGTCATCTGTTTTCAATGAAACTGTAGTCTAATTGTAGTCAAATGGTGTGGACAGTATGAAAGGTTACATGGATGGTTTTATTCAAATAGACCTATAAAACAGTTATACTGTGTCAGTATCAGAGCATAGTATTGAGAGAGAAACATATAGATTTCTCTTACATTTTCTTGTACTTTCTCAACGGTACTCACATCTTTAGTATTCAGGAATAAACACCTGGACAGAGGATCTGTAATCGATCTCCTGGAGAGAAAAAATCTCTTAAGGCTGCATTCGGCCCAGGCAACGAGGATGAAATGGTTGAGTACTGCTACCCAATCATCATCTCATTCCTTTGCAATCTCACTGATGAGTATGTTACATGTCCTGTTTGTCTGTCGTCTGTGATATGTGCAACATTTTTCAACATTTATGCAGAAGGAACTAAACACCAACTAAAAACTGAAACATGTTTATTTTTTTCTTCTCTAGGCAGTGGCAGGCGCTCTATAAATGATTCAGAAATCCTGTACATTTCCCCATCGGCCTTTGACATTGGATGTGGGAGTGATGGTATTATTTGATTGAATTCAGAGAAATGGATTAGCCGTGGAATTATGGTCTAATATTATATTCATTAATCTGTCATATCAGACTTGATCCAAGTTTTGTCGGCAGACAAGAAAAACTATGTTGATCAAATGCCTTCCGTTCAGTATCTAAAATATCACAGCTGCATTGACAAACGTTGTTCTGTTTGTTCCATACAGATGACCAAGGAACAACTTGTCAGATTTTACAAGATCATATTGACTTGTATTAATCAGACCACTCTGCACATCCTGCTGCCGGCCCTGGACTGCATACTGGGGGTGACGGGCTTTGATGAGGACGACACTGACTTACCCAGAAGGGGCGAGATCCTTCACTGCCTTTGACCAGGAAAGACTGGAGGTCATCGAGGAAGTGAAGTGTATGGCGAAGGAGTGGCACCAGGGCTGGTGGTTTCAGGTCCAGCACACTCTCTTCCAAGGGGTATGTTCCCCACAAGCTGTTAATGTGTGTGTGGAGATCCCTGATAATTTCTCCATTAAAATGTACATATTTCTCAGCTTTCTAGCAGGTGCATTCCACGCCATCTAATTCTGTACAAAATGTTGTATCAACTCACATTATTTGAGCAGATTTGAATTAATATTGAGGGGGGAAAAATCAAGCACAAATGTGAATTATATTTACAATATTAGACTACAAATTTCGTATCTTAATCTTTTGTCACAGAGAATTTTCCTGCTGCATCAGGAGTCTCGTGAGTCCTTGAAAAAAAGCTGTTTTCTTTCTCTCCATGCGGGGGCAGTCACTGGGATCAGGGCTTGCTATCAGAATCATTCTCTCTCGCTCAAACGCTAGTCCTAGGTCCTATTCCTGCAACATTCAAATGTACCAAAATGTGTCTGAAATGCAGCCATACACATCAACAACCGTCATTTTAAATAGCCTAATAACACAAGATAGATATTGGTCTCCACTAGGCTACGACATACAAGTGTATCCTAAGGTCTAAATTGTAGCCTGAGCTGGTCTAGTGGTTAGGGTGGCTGCCTTCTGAATGCACACGTCAGCATTGGGTTTGATCAAATATGGACAGTCCAAGGATATTTTACCCTTGATCTTGATAAGAAATTACCATACCAGAAATAGGAAACAAATCAAATAATTACAGTAGGCTACAACAACATTAGTTTCCATTCATACAAAGTGTCGGGTAAATTGCCACAGTAGATTTGCTGTGGTAAAGAATAAAATACTTGATTTCTATTGTATGGAATGTTTGCCAATAGACACATCACCATTAGTATGTTCAAAAAGGACTAAGTTGTTCTGATTACAACCAACCAGAGAGCGAACATATCTTGAAACTTTGGTTGTAAGCAGGACTGTAGTACTGACATCATTTTTTCGCTTTTTTTTTTAATGACCTAACCAATAATGGTTGCAATTGAGATCAGCTGTGCTGGGAAATTTAGCGCGAATTGATGGTTTAACGAGACATCAGCTGGCGATAATCTAATCTAGTGCCATTGATGGTTGTAATATGCCCCTTGTTATTTGATTATATTCCAATAGGCTACATTCTGTAGGCTATCCATTCGCCTATCCATTGTCACATAATGAACGATGTGAAACCCCATAATAGGCTAGAGTGTATCCCTGGCTGATATGATGAGCTGATTTGGGCCATCAGTTGATGGACAGATGAGTAGGCCTACTGTAGAAAGGTAAACTTTCCTCCAGTGTGGATGCTCATCCATATTTTATAGTTAGGCTATGTAGAATTTGTCAATATTGTTCTGGTCTTTGGTGTGGATTGAAAGCCTGTATTCTGTGGCTTTGATATTCAATTTTGTAAAGCTGTGACAAAATGATTTGAGCCTATCCAAAGACGATTTCGTTAAGCTGAGACAAAATGATTTGAGCCTATCCAAAGACGATTTCGTTAAGCTGAGACAAAATGATTTGAGCCTATCCAAAGACGATTTCGTTAAGCTGAGACAAAATGATTTGAGCCTATCCAAAGACGATTTCGTTAAGCTGAGACAAAATGATTTGAGCCTATCCAAAGACGATTTCGTTAAGCTGAGACATGTTTCTTTGATGTGTAAATGATCAGACTATTAATTTTACTTGTTTATTTTTTTTTAAATAAATAAACTTATGGTCCTAATGTAGGATCAGGCTGGTCACTATCGTCCAGCACTGGGCGCAAACTCATAAGGTTAATTAGCATTCCTCAAACTATAGCCCTAACCTTAACCACTCTGAATGCCTAAACTGGTAACCTTTGAGTTGTTTCTGTTTTAACCCTGTAGCCACACGGTATTAACCCTGTAACCATGTTGGGGGAAAAAATAGACATTCATCCATGAGTCAAAGGTCAGATTCAAACCCATGCTGACTCTGGCATATGTGTACAGGAGTCAGTGGCTGTATCTGCTGGACCACACAGGCACTGAGGAAATCGATAATTTATTCTGCCTATTATTTGCCTACAACATATAATAAAAAAATTATATATAAAAACGGATTTTCCCAAACGAATAATACTTATAATCTACCTGTACAAATATATCCATAAGAATTCACACGAGATGTGCTCTAACAAACACGTAACCTACATAAGGTACAATGTAGGATGGTGTGCATTGTATACAAACACAGCTTCCAGCTGCCCCTGGCTGCGATTCGAAGTATTTCTTCAGATATTAAAATCCTCCTGCTACAGGATTATTTTGCTACTGTGACGAAAGAGGTCAAATTAAGATCCCACATCTGTAACAATGTTTGTTGGATTTGTTTTCAAATAACATATCAGTAAGAGATTGATTTGATCATGCATTGCTTGTTCATTTTGAAGTTCCCAGAGCTCAGTGAAAGTCCCCCTATAGATGTCAGACAGTATCATCAGCAGTGTCCAGGAGCAACTGTCTGACCATTAGATCCTGCCCACCTGAGCTGACCATTGGCCTTATCAAGGAGGTGAACAACTCAACTCTGCCTTCTCTTTGACTATCAGCAGAACCCTTTCAGGGCGGTCATCCCCTTTTGCCTCTGGTACTCAGACAACTGAACAGATGGTCAACATGGTCCAGAGATTGTTTGATGATCACACAAATCCAATGGACCAATTATATGTTGAGTCCTGCATTCCACCTGCAATAGAGGAGGTGATTGTTTTTGAAGACGTTGGATGAATTGATAAAAAGAACATTGGGAATTGGCTAAGCTGCTTCAAGAAGTTTAAATGTTGGCATCTGGCAGTGCCCTTGTGGTGGATCACCTGCATACTGAAGACTCTCCTGTTCCAGAGGACCTGAACATATACTGCCATTTAAAAATTTGGGGTCATTTAGAAAGTTCCTTATTTTTTTAAGAAAAGCGCATTTTTTGTCCATTTAAAATAACATAAAATTGATCAGAAGTACAGTGTAGACATTGTTCATGTTTTTGTAAACATTGTAAATGACTTTTGTAGCTGGAAATGGCTGATTCTTCTTATTGAATATCTACATAGGCGTACAGAGGACCATTATCAGCAACCTTCACTCCTGTGTTCCAATGGCGTGTTGTGCTAGCCAAGTTTATCATTTTAAAAGGTTAACTGATCATTAGAAAACCCTTTTGCAATAATGTTAGCACAGCTAAAAACTGTTGTTCTGCTTAAAGAAGCAATACAACTGGCCTTTGGACTATTTGAGTATCTGGAGCATCAGCATTTGTGGGTTTGATTACAGGTTCAAAATGGCCAGACACAAAGAACAGTCTATACTTGTTCTCAGAAATGAAGGCTATTCCATGTGAGAAATTGCCAAGAAACTGAAGATCTCGTACAACGCTGTGTACTACTCCCTTCACAGAACAGAGCAAACTGGCTCTAACCAGAATATAAAAAGGAGTGGGAGGCCCCTGTGCACAAACTAGCAAGAGGACAAGTTTGAGAAACAGACACCTCACAAGTCCTTAACTGGCAGCTTCATTAAATAGTACCCGCTGTGCTCCCAGAACACACTATCTCCAGTGCTGTGCTCCCAGAACACACTATCTCCAGTGCTGTGCTTCTGGAGCATGCTGGCTCCACTGTTCTGCCTGGTTCAACTCTGGACACTTCTTCACTAAGTAGGAGTGAATCTCCCGTAGCAGAACTCAACTCATCTTCTTTGACTGGTAGAAGGGATTCAGCTACCTCTGTAGCAGAGGAAACACCAGAGCAATCTGAATACAGGTTAGATCATACTCAGAGCCGTATCTCTCCTCTTCTCAGTAAGAGTGAACTGCAAGAGGTCAGCTGGTCTTTGTGTTCAACACAAATGCCAGAGTGAGAACTTGCAACTTTTACTGGCTCTCTATGATCCAAACCTAGGGTCCTGCACCAAAGAGGTATTATCTCAGACTGTGGCCATGTACAGTTCAGAGGTGGCAGATTTAGAATGCATATCCTCTGTTGCAGAGAGTTCCTCTTCCAACTCCCTTGAAGTCTGTGACTTTTTGGGCAGTTTCATGTCTTACCTAGAAGACATGTCTTTGTCCAGTTCTTCATCCTCTGTCATCAAGAAGCTCTCAAGTGAAGAGTTCCAGATGAAGGCGACTAACAAGGTCAGTTAAATACTGATCAAATCAGTCAGTAGCTTACCCAGATTGAGCCAGTCAACATCACTCCACCAGACAGATTATCAAAGGTCGCCAGCAACATCAATCATGTCCTTGAAGCATACAGCTGCAGCTGCTTTTGAAATGGCTGGATCAATTTCGAATGACACGAAGAGCCTTTTCGTCCTGCAGTCTTCTACTGCTACTCCGCCCCCCCCGCAGCTCCTCGCCCAAGCCTCTCCAGGTTCTCCTTTACCCAAATCCAGATAGCAGATGTTCTGAAAGAGCTGCAAAACCTGGACCCGTACAAATCAGCTGGGCTTGACAATCTGGACCCTCTATTTCTGAAACTATCTGCCACCATTGTCGCAACCCCTATTACCAGCCTGTTCAACCTCTCTTTCATCTCGTCTGAGATCCCCAAGGATTGGAAAGCTGCCGCAGTCATCCCCCTCTTCAAAGGGGGAGACACCCTGGACCCAAACTGTTACAGACCTATATCCATCCTGCCCTGCCTATCTAAGGTCTTCGAAAGCCAAGTCAACAAACAGGTCACTGACCATCTCGAATCCCACCGTACCTTCTCCGCTGTGCAATCTGGTTTCCGAGCCGGTCATGGGTGCACCTCAGCCACACTCAAGGTACTAAACGACATCATAACCGCCATCGATAAAAGACAGTACTGTGCAGCCGTCTTCATCGACCTTGCCAAGGCTTTCGACTCTGTCAATCACCATATTCTTATCGGCAGACTCAGTAGCCTCGGTTTTTCGGATGACTGCCTTGCCTGGTTCACCAATTACTTTGCAGACAGAGTTCAGTGTGTCAAATCGGAGGGCATGCTGTCCGGTCCTCTGGCAGTCTCTATGGGGGTGCCACAGGGTTCAATTCTCGGGCCGACTCTTTTCTCTGTGTATATCAATGATGTTGCTCTTGCTGCGGGCGATTCCCTGATCCACCTCTACGCAGACGACACCATTCTATATACTTTCGGCCCGTCTTTGGACACTGTGCTATCTAACCTCCAAACAAGCTTCAATGCCATACAACACTCCTTCCGTGGCCTCCAACTGCTCTTAAACGCTAGTAAAACCAAATGCATGCTTTTCAACCGGTCGCTGCCTGCACCTGCATGCCCGACTAGCATCACCACCCTGGATGGTTCCGACCTAGAATATGTGGACGTCTATAAGTACCTAGGTGTCTGGCTAGACTGCAAACTCTCCTTCCAGACTCATATCAAACATCTCCAATCGAAAATCAAATCAAGAGTCGGCTTTCTATTCCGCAACAAAGCCTCCTTCACTCAAGCCGCCAAGCTTACCCTAGTAAAACTGACTATCCTACCGATCCTCGACTTCGGCGATGTCATCTACAAAATGGCTTCCAACACTCTACTCAGCAAACTGGATGCAGTCTATCACAGTGCCATCCGTTTTGTCACTAAAGCACCTTATACTACCCACCACTGCGACTTGTATGCTCTAGTCGGCTGGCCCTCGCTACATATTCGTCGCCAGACCCACTGGCTCCAGGTCATCTACAAGTCTATGCTAGGTAAAGCTCCGCCTTATCTCAGCTCACTGGTCACGATGGCAACACCCA
The DNA here is from genome assembly GCF_002021735.2 of Oncorhynchus kisutch. NCBI lineage: Eukaryota > Metazoa > Chordata > Actinopteri > Salmoniformes > Salmonidae > Oncorhynchus > Oncorhynchus kisutch. The sequence continues at coordinate 33,181,519 of NC_034194.2, read as the reverse complement.
TCCGTAGCACGCGCTCCAGCAGGTGTATCTCACTGATCATCCCTAAAGCCAACACCTCATTTGGCCGTCTTTCGTTCCAGTACTCTGCTGCCTGTGACTGGAACGAATTGCAAAAATCGCTGAAGTTGGAGACTTTTATCTCCCTCACCAACTTCAAACATCAGCTATCTGAGCAGCTAACCGATCGCTGCAGCTGTACATAGTCTATTGGTAAATAGCCCACCCTTTTCACCTACCTCATCCCCGTACTGTTTTTATTTATTTACTTTTCTGCTCTTCTGCACACCAATATCTCTACCTGTACATGACCATCTGATCTTTTATCACTCCAGTGTTAATCTGCAAAATTGTAATTATTTGCCTACCTCCTCATGCCTTTTGCACACATTGTATATAGACCCCCCCTTCGTTTTCTACTGTGTTATTGACTTGTTAATTGTTTACTCCATGTGTAACTCTTTGTTGTATGCTCACACTGCTATGCTTTATCTTGGCCAGGTCGCAGTTGTAAATGAGAACTTGTTCTCAACTAGCCTACCTGGTTAAATAAAGGTGTTCTCAACTAGCCTACCTGGTTAAATAAAGGTGTTCTCAACTAGCCTACCTGGTTAAATAAAGGTGTTCTCAACTAGCCTACCTGGTTAAATAAAGGTGTTCTCAACTAGCCTACCTGGTTAAATAAAGGTGTTCTCAACTAGCCTACCTGGTTAAATAAAGGTTAAATTAAAATAAATAAAAAACTCTATGGCACGCAGACTCTAAGCTTCAAGAGCGCCATGAGAAAATCTCCAAAGTTGCCGAGGCCGCACCCGAAGGCTCCCAGACTGTTGTGAAAGTATCTGAGAAGAAGATCTGGACAACTGCAAAGACTGTTTTACACAATCTGAAGATGAAGACGATAAACTAACAAGCCAAAGCAATTATGGCTCAAGCCAAAGAATCCCTCAGCCATATTTTGGTTTCCATTCAGAAAGAGCTGTTGAGATCGTAACAAATGGTGACAGCAAGAGAGCCTTCACAAATAGATAATGTGGTTGAAATGATGCTGGAGGACATTGAGAATATAAGCAGTGATTGTGATGAGGAACTGGTCTTGCGAGAGCCACAGGGGCCTTTTCCTCTTTGTCAACGTTATCAGTCAAATTAACATCATTAGCCAAATCAACATCTTCAACCAAATCAAGGAAGTCGGAGTGGCAATTTGCACTCCCTGGCACTCCAATCTCTTCTGAATTACCCGAGAGAACTCCTCTGCCCATTGTGAGATGCTTAGTCATCGACTGAAAAATGTGGTGTGTGATGCCAGGAAGTCCATGTCTGCTACAGCAGATACCATGAAGGGGGTACATCCATAGGAAGAAGGGTAAGTTACATCTCACCATGATCTGACAGCCAGGATAGCTAGATTGGAGGAGCTCACATCTCAGGGGAGGATTGGTCCTCTCTCCCGTGATCTTACTCACCAAGTCAATTTCAGAATTTCTGACAGCAACTTGACCCCTCTGGTTTTGACAGTGGCGGCTGGAAAGAGTGCATCGTATACAGTCCTTACTTAGCTGAAGAGGAAGGAGGATACAGGGAAGGCCACAGTTTACGAGCTGGTTCGGCTGTTTGCAGAGGAGTCTGTGAAGCGCCTCTTTCTTCCTAGCCTTGTGCCTTCATTATCTTCAATGACTTTGACTCAGGGAGTCAGTGTGTCGGCTAGCAAGTCCGAAGATTGTATGTCATGCACTTCTTCCACATCAATATTTTGTGGCACAGTCTGTATATTAACCTATTTAATCCCATGACCGTAAAACAACATTTTCACAAAAAATGCTACTGAATGATTTATCAATGCATTTCCAGCAAATATTGAAATAATAAAGGGTCTCAATGAAAGATGTGCAGTGTCACATGTTTAGTGTAAATTGTCACATGACCAGAGCTGTTTACTTCCTGGTTGCACCATGAGAAGACGATGGCTGCATCACAGCTCCCAAACAAAAGGTTAGTAAAGTATCTTGACAAAGTTAGGGCAAATATTTTTGGTACACATCATCTTTAAGGTGTCTAGTATTGATATATGTCCTGTTGTCTTTGCTCTCAGTATTCATATCGGTGTTGTATAAGGGTTTTTGATGTGTAAAATAGTCACACTAGAATGTGACGGGGCATTCTAGTGGCAATGCTGGGGACTGCTAGAGACAAGAGTTTTAAATGTGTTAATAACTGGGTTGGGATATATAAGAACTTTGATAACTGCATAGGAGAAATATGTTAATTCAGTATATGTAACATTATCCCACCGGTCACAATTGTGACCGACCATAAAACACACTTTTTCACCTACTTTTCCATTAAAATTTCAAAAAATAATGATTGATTACCTCAAAGGGTTACTAATGACACTTGATTTGGATATTTTCATGTCTGGGAAAAATGTGGGATTAAATGAGTTAACAAAGTTATAGTAAGCCAGATCATGGACTCAGTTGCTTTGAGCATCAGAAACCACAAAAAGATCCGAATCTCTCCAAGAATCTCTGACAGATTATTGAGTGGCAATTGTTCCCCTCAGCTGTCTCTCTCCCGTGTCAGTGAGACCTCCACTGTAGCACGACACTTTAGAGCCAACATGGATGAAGAGAAAGAGGATACCACCAGTCGTTCTTGTGTAGCTCAGAACATTTTTGGTGATCAGATTACAACCAGCCTGGATGTTGTCAAAGATGCCCCACCTCCAACCCCATCCCCGAAAACTCAGACAGTGATGATGACTTCACCAGCCTCTCACCAGCATGCCTGTGTTGAGACTTCTGTCGAAGATCACAACTCAAACTGATCTGTACCCAGTTGACGTTGGACTCACGTCACAAGACCTAATCCCAAAGGTCATATCTGTCTTCTGTGCAATGTCAGGCTCCTCTGAGACCATATACAGAGAACCTAAAGGTTCATAAAGTGTACAGGGCCGTGTACTAACATATGTTGGAGGAGTTTGAGTAAAGAACTCCTCGACAGATATAATGAGGCATCAATGGCCGCCAGAAGAACATTGTTCGAAGCTACCAGACCTGCGGCTCTTCCTCTGGCTGAGGATGTGAAGACTACCAAAGTGAAGTTCTCCGTCCTACAAAGGCTTGCCAGAATTATCAATGTGAGTAAACAACTCTATTGTGACGGTAAAAAATATGAAACCATCCATTAATTTATAAATCGGTCTGGTGTGTTAGTTTTGGTTATTATTATTAATATTGTTTTTATTATTATGTTGTTGTTGTTGATTTGTTTTTTTTTCTCTTTCAAAACTTCCCCCTCAAAGAAGTGCATGTTTTTTTTGTTGCCCTAGCACTACACAGCTGATTCAATTAGCCAACTAATCATCAAGCTTTGATGATTTGAATCAGCTGTGTAGTGCTAGGGCAACAAACTAAACGTGCACCCTGGGGCACCCTGGGGTACCACTGTACTAGGGTACCCTGGATGATGGTATGGTTAAGGCTATCAATATGATATGATTAAGTTGAGTGGGCCCCACCACCCTCAACCTGCATTAATCCCTTTTAAAGGGGTTATCACTGATTACTAGACTTAGAAAAGACAAGTTATTTTCTAATATGATTTGTTACACAGGATCCCCACATGAAGTCAGAAAGGCCATCAATTCATACAATGATATTTAATCAATTAGCCAATAGGTGGGCTTGTTACTTGCTCTTTGAGGCCCTAATACATGTCATATCTGAATATACCCAATAGGGGGCAACATATTTGCATTTATGGTTTAGTCATTTGGTAGACGCTCTTATCCAGAGCAACTTGGGCAAGGTGCTTTGCTCAAGGGCAAATTGACAGATTTTTTTCACCTGGTCGGCTCAGGGATTCGAACCAGCAACCTTACCATGTATGTACCAAAACAGCTGTATGATAATGTACTAAAACAGCTCTGTGATAATGTACTAAAACAGCTCTGTGATAATGTACTAAAACAGCTCTGTTATAATGTACTAAAACAGCTCTGTGATAATGTACTAAAACAGCTCTGTGATAATGTACTAAAACAACTCTGTTATAATGTACTAAACAGCTATGTGATAATGTACTAAAACAGCTCTGTTATAATGTACTAAACAGCTATGTGATAATGTACTAAAACAGCTCTGTTATAATGTCCTAAACAGCTCTGTGATAATGTACTAAAACAGCTCTGTGATAATGTACTAAAACAGCTCTGTTATAATGTACTAAACAGCTCTGTGATAATGTACTAAACAGCTCCATAATAAGGTGCTTAACAACTCAATGATAATGTACTAAACACCTTTATGATATTGTACTAAAACAGCTCTATGATAATACACTAAACAGCTCCGTGATAAGATACTAAACAACTACATGATGATGTACTAAACAACTCTATGACATTGTACTAAAAAAGCTCTGTGATGTTCTAAAACAGCTCTATGATAAGATACTAAACAACTCTATGATATTGTACTATAACAGCTCTATGATATGTACTAAAACAGCTCTATGATAATGTACCAAACACGTCTATGATAATGTACTAAAACAACTCTATGATATTGTACCAAAAAAGCTCTATGATAAGATACTAAACAATTCTATGATAATGTACTAAACAACTCTATGATAATGTACTCAAAGAGCTCCATAATAAGGTACTTAACAACTCAATGATAATATACTAAACAACTTTATGATATTGTAACAAAACAGCTCTATGATATGATACTAAACAACTACACGATGATGTACTAAACAACTCTATGATATTGTACTAAAAAGCTCTGTGATGTTCTAAAACAGCTCTATGATAAGATACTTAACAACTCTATGATATTGTACTATAACAGCTCTATGATATGTACTAAAACAGCTCTATGATATGTACTAAAAAAGCTCTATGATAAGACACTAAACAACTCTATGATAATGTACTAAAATAGCTCTATGATAATATACTAAACAGCTCTAATATATCGTACTAAACAACTCTACTATATTGTACTAAACAACTCTGTGATATGTACTAAAACAGCTCTATGATAAGATACAAAATAACTCTATGATATTGTACTAAACAGCTCTATGATATTGTACTAAAACAGCTCTATGATAAGATACTAAACAACTCTATGATATTGTACTAAAACAGCTCTATGATAATGTACTTAACAACTCTATGATATTGTACTATAACAGCTCTATGATATTGTACTAAAACACCTCTATGATATTGTACTACACAGCTCTATGATATTGTATTATAACAACTCTGCTATTATACTAAACTCTATGATAATGTGCTAAAACAGCTCTGTTATAATGTACTAAACAGCTCTGTGATAATGTACTAAAACAGCTCTGTGATAATGTACTAAAACAGCTCTGTGATAATGTACTACACAGCTCTGTGATAATGTACTAAACAGCTCCATAGTAAGGTGCTTAACAACTCAATGATAATGTACTAAACACCTTTATGATATTGTTCTAAAACAGCTCTATGATAAGATACTAAACAACTCTATGATAATGTACTAAACAACTCTATGATATTGTACTAAAACAGCTCTATGATAATGTACTAAACAGCTCCATGATAAGATACTAAACAACTCTATGATAATGTACTAAACAACTCTATGATATTGTACTAAAAAAGCTCTGTGATGTTCTAAAACAGCTCTATGATAAGATACTAAACAACTCTATGATATTGTACTATAACAGCTCTATGATATGTACTAAAACAGCTCTATGATAATGTACCAAACAGCTCTATGATATTGTGCAATTATACCTCTATGATAATGTACTAAAACAACTCTATGATATTGTACCAAAAAAGCTCTATGATAAGCTACTAAACAATTCTATGATAATGTACGAAACAACTCTATGATAATGTACTTAAACAGCTCCATAATAAGGTACTTAAAACTCAATGATAATATACTAAACAACTGTATGATATTGTAACAAAACAGCTCTATGATAAGATACTAAACAACTACATGATGATGTACTAAACAACTCTATGATATTGTACTTAAAAAGCTCTGTGATGTTCTAAAACAGCTCTATGATAAGATACTAAACAACTCTATGATATTGTTCCAAAAAAGCTCTATGATAAGACATTAAACAACTCTATGATAATGTACTAAAATATCTCTATGATAATATACTAAACAGCTCTAATATATTGTACTAAACAACTCTAATATATTCTACTAAACAACTCTGTGATATGTACTAAAACAGCTCAATGATAAGATACAAAACAACTCTATGATATTGTACTAAACAGCTCTATGATATTGTACTAAACAGCTCTATGATATTGTACTAAAACAGCTCTATGAAAAGGTACTAAAGAACTCTATGATAATGTACTATAACAGCTCCATTATTCAATACTAAACAACTACATGATGATGTACTAAACAACTCTGTCACGCCCTGGTCGAAGCTGCCCTCCGGTGGCAGCTTCCCGCACCAGGCTTCCTGTGCGTGTTCTCGGCCCAGTACCTCCAGTGCCAGCACCACGCATCAGGCCTACAGTGCGCCTCTCCAGCGCTGCCAGAGCCTTTCGCCTCTCCAGCGCTGCTGGAGTCTCCCGCCTATCTAGCACTGCCAGAGCCTTCCTCATCTCCAGCGCTGCCGGAGTCTCCCGCCTGTTCAGCGCAGCCAGAGCCTTCCTCCTCTACAGCGCTGCTGGAGTCTCCTGCCTGTTCAGCGCAGCCAGAGCTGCCAGCCTGCATGGAGCAGCCAGAGCTGCCAGCCTGCATGGAGCAGCCAGAGCTGCCAGCCTGCATGGAGCAGCCAGAGCTGCCAGTCTGCATGGAGCAGCCAGAGCTGTCAGTCTGCATGGAGCAGCCAGAGCTGCCAGTCTGCATGAAGCAGCCAGAGCTGTCAGTCTACATGGTGCAGCCAGAGCTGTTAGTCTGCATGAAGCAGCCAGAGCTGCCAGTCTGCATGAAGCAGCCAGAGTGCCAGTCTGCATGGAGCAGCCAGAGCTGTCAGTCTGCATGAAGCAGCCAGAGCTGCCAGTCTGCATGGAGCAGCCAGAGCTGTCAGTCTGCATGAAGCAGCCAGAGCTGCCAGTCTGCATGGAGCAGCCAGAGCTGTCAGTCTGCATGGAGCAGCCAGAAGTGTCAGTCTGCAAGGAGCTGCCAGTCTGCAAGGAGCTGCCTGTCTGCAAGGAGCTGCCAGTCTGCAAGGAGCTGCCAGTCTGCATGGAGCTGCCAGTCTGCAAGGAGCTGCCAGTCTGTAAGGAGCTGCCAGTCTGCAAGGAGCTGCCAGTCTGCACGAAGCCGCCAGGGCTGCCAGTCTGTAAGAAGCCGCCAGAGCTGTCAGCCTACATGGAGCAGCCAGAGCCGCCAGTCAGCGTGGAGCAGCCAGAGCTGCCAGTCAGCATGGAGCAGCCAGATCCGTCAGTCTGCCAGGATCCGCCAGTCAGCCAGACTCTTCCAGATCTGCCAGTCAGCCAGATCTGCCAGTCAGCCAGACTCTTCCAGATCCGCCAGTCAGCCAGTCACTTCCAGATCCGCCAGTCAGCCAGACTCTTCCAGATCCGCCAGTCAGCCAGACTCTTCCAGATCCGCCAGTCAGTCAGACTCTTCCAGATCCGCCAGTCAGTCAGACTCTTCCAGATCCGCCAGTCAACCATACTCTTCCAGATCTGCTAGTCAACCAGACTCTTCCAGATCTGCCAGTCAACCAGACTCTTCCAGATCCGCCAGTCAACCAGACTCTTCCAGATCCGCCAGTCAACCAGAGTCTTCCAGATCCGCCAGTCAGCCGGGATCTGCCAGAACCACCAGCCAGCCAGGATCTGCCAGATCCAGCTACCTGCCTGAGCTTCCTCTCAGTGCTGAGCTTCCTCTCGGTGCTGAGCTTCCCCTCGGTGCTGAGCTTCCCCTCTGTGCTGAGCTTCCCCTCAGTCCCGAGCTTCCCCTCAGTCCCGAGCTTCCCCTCAGTCCCGAGCTGCCTCAGTCCCGAGCTGCCCCTCAGTCCCGATCTGCTCCTCAGTCCAGTGGGGTTCTGGGTGAGGACTACTAGGCCATGGTCGGCGGCGAGGGTGGACTATCCAAGGACGCGAGGAGAAGGGACTAAGACATTGATTGAGTGGTGTCCACGTCCCGCGCCGGAGCCGCCACCATGGACAGACGCCCACCCGGATCCTCCCTATTGTTTTGAGGTGCATCCGGGAGTCCGCACCTTAGGGGGGGGGGTTCTGTCACGCCCTGGTCGAAGTATTTTGTGTTTATCTTCATTTATTTTGTCAGTGCAGGGTGTTGCATGTGGTTTTTGTATTGTGGTGTGTTTTGTCTTGGGGTTTTGTGTTGGTATTGGGATTGTAGCTTAGTGGGGTGTTCTAGTTAAATCTATGGCTGTCTGAAGTGGTTCTCAATCAGAGGCAGGTGTTTATCGTTGTCTCTGATTGGGAACCATATTTAGGCAGCCATATTCTTTGAGTGTTTCGTGGGTGATTGTCCTTAGTGTCCTTGTTCCTGTCTCTGTGTTAGTTTACACAAGTATAGGCTGTTTCGGTTTTCGTTACGTTCATTACGTTCTTTGTTTTGTAGTGTTTGTATTGATTCGTGTTTTACGTTTGTTTATTAAACATGGATCGCAATCTACACGCCGCATTTTGGTCCGACTCTCCTTCACCACAAGAGTACCGTTACAAACTCTATGATATTGCACTAAAACAGCTCTGTGATATGTTCTAAAACACCCCTATGTTAAGATACTAAACAGCTCTATGATATTGTACTAAAACAGCTCTATGATAATGTACTTAACAGCTCTATGATATTGTACTAAAACAGCTCTATGATAATGTACTTAACAGCTCTATGATATTGTACTATAACAGCTCTATGATAATGTACTTAACAGCTCTATGATATTGTACTAAAACACCCCTATGTTAAGATACTAAACAGCTCTATGATATTGTACTAAAACAGCTCTATGATAATGTACTTAACAACTCTATGATATTGTACTATAACAGCTCTATGATATTGTACTAAAACAGCTCTATGATAATGTACTTAACAGCTCTATGATATTGTACTATAACAGCTCTATGATATTGTACTAAAACAGCTCTATGATAATGTACTTAACAACTCTATGATATTGTACTATAACAGCTCTCTGATATTGTACTAAAACAACTCTATGATATTGTACTACACAGCTCTATGATATTGTATTATAACAACTCTGATATTATACTAAACTCTATGATAATGTATTAAACAGCTCTATGACAGTGTACTAAAACAACTCTAAAACAGCTGTATTCTAAAACAGCTGTATGATAATGTACTAAAACAGCTCTAAAGGGCTTTGGTATGTCAAATGGGAAAAATGTGTTGATATGCCCTTGAGCAAGGCACTTAACCCTAATTGCTCCAGGTTTGCCGTTGATAATGGCTGACCCTTGCCGTGACCCCACTCTCCAAGGGTGTCTCAGGGAGAGTAGCCATATGCAAAAAACAGATTTACATTTCACAGATGCGTATGATACACACTTGTACGCTGGGAAATTGACGCCACGTATAGGCACATGACTGGGTAATTTTTTATGATCTCGCTTCAAATATGCAACGGGGTCATTAAGAGAGATTTCACCACTAAATATTGTGTAATGTCTGGTACCAGCATATACTGTTTAGGTACAGTTGAAGTCGGAAGTTTATATACACTTAGTTGGAGTCATTAAAACTTTTTCACTCCACACATTTCTTGATAACAAACTATAGTTTTGGAAAGTCAGTTAGGACTACTTTGTTCATGACACATTTTTCCAAAAATTGTTTACTGAAAGATTATTTGACTTAATAATCTGTCTGATAATTAATGTCTTAATAATAATTCTGTCTTACAATTCCAGTGGGTCAGAAGTTTACATACAGTAAGTTGACTGTGCCTTTAAACAGCTTGGAAAATTCCAGAAAATGATGTCTCATAGGCTAATTGACATCATTTGAGTCATTTGAAGGTGTACAAGGCCTACCTTCGAACTCAGTGCCTTTATGCTTGACATCATGGGAAAATCTAAATAAATCAGCCAAGACCTCAGAAAAAAATTGTACACCTCCACAAGTCTGGTTCATCCTTGGGAGCAATTTCCAAACACCTGAAGGTACCACGTTCATCTGTACAAACAATAGTACGCAAGCATAAACACCATGGGACCACGTAGCCATCATACCGCTCAGGAATGAAACGTGTTCTGTCTCCTAGAAATGAACGTGCTTTGGTGCGAAAAGTGCAAATCAATCCCAGAACAGCAGCAAAGGACCCTGTGAAGATCCCGGAGGAAACAGGTACAAAAGTATCTATGGGGACAAAGATCATACTTTTTGGAGAAATGCCCTCTGGTCTGATGAAACAAAAACAGAACTGTTTGGCCATAATGGCCATCGTTATGTTTGGAGGAAAAATGGGGATGCTTGCAAGCCGAAGAACACCATCCCAACCGTGAAGCACGGGGGTGGCAGCATCATGTTGTGGAGGTGCTTTGCTGCAGGTGGGACTGGTGAAATTCACAAAATAGATGGCATCATGAGGCAGAGAAATTATGTGGATATTTGAAGCAACATCTCAAGACATCAGTCAGGAAGTTAAAGCTTGGTCGCAAATGGGTCTTCCAAATGGACAATGGCCCCAAGCATACTTCCAAAGTTGTGTCAAAATGGCTTAAGGACAACAAAGTCAAGGTATTGGAGTGGCCATCACAAAGCCCTGACCTCAATCCTATAGAAAATGCGTGGGCAGAACTGAAAAAGTGTGTGCGAGCAAGGAGGCCTACAAACCTAACTCAGTTGCACCAGCCCTGTCAGGAGGAATGGGACAAAATTCACCCAACTTATTGTGGGAAGCTTGTGGAAGGCTAACTGAAACGTTTGACCCATGTTAAACAATTTCAAGGCAATGCTACCAAATACTTATTGAGTGTAAGTAAACTTCTGACACACTGGGAGTGTGATGAAAGAAATAAAAGCTGAAATAAATCATTCTCTCAACTATTATTCTGACATTTCACATTCTTAAAATAAAGTGGTGATCCTAACTGACATAAAACAGGAACTTTTTACTAGGATTAAATGTCAGGAATTGTGACAAACTGAGTTTAAATGTATTTGGCTAAGGTGTATGTAAACTTCTGACTTCAACTGTATATGTCCGCTGACTGAAACATAACATCATTGATTTAAGCATGGTGAGCATAAGTGTTTTTATGTTTGATAACACATCCACCCTACTTTATTTGTCACCCTAACAATGTTTAATCTAGCATTGATAACAACCTGTAACAAGCAATTTATTTTCAATATATTTTTCCAAATTGCTGGTTTACTATCAGAACAGGAGCAGAAAGAGTCACATGTCTTCTCCTATATGACAATGCCTTTCATGTACAGTAGGAGTCACTACAGCAGCAGGAAATGTTGACATCCAGCAAATGCCTCAGTAGTGACGTTATCATGACTCTATGCCTCATGTTAAATTGTTCAGATGCAGTGTAAGTTCTCTGAAATAGAGTCGTGTGAGTCCTGAAGTCCAATATTGCGAAACAGTGTAGTCGTAGACTCCTAGTCCATACTATAGCATATCATGCAGGGCTCTAATCCTACTTTAATCAAGGATATGTCATGCATTGGCTCATTCTCTATAATCCCTCAGCACTAGATCGAGCAATTACTTCAAGGTTAGTGCACAGCTCATTGAGATGTGCGAGCTGTCGATGGTGGGAGGAGAGCTGGCCCTTTATTTCACGTTAAGCAGAGCACCAGCTCTCACTACTTATAATGACTGTATCCATTTGTGGTTCACTCCTTTTCTCAGAGATCTTCCTCCCCTCTTTTTTTCTCCTCCTTCTTGTTCCTCCTTTCTCCCCCTCTAAGCTATGTGACGTTTAGCTGTGAGACAGCAACATTCGCCTTGGTTCAAAGCACTGATCTCCTGGCAGGGACAGGCACATCCAAGGCTTTGTGGGTGTTAAAAGTCCAACAAAACTCAATAAAGGAGGAAGTTTTAAAATGTCTATTGGAGGAAAGGAAAAACAGAAAGTATCCTCTGCAGTGTCAATCTCATGAATATGGTACAGTAATGTTTTTTTTATAAGCATTCTTTAACGAGGCAAGTCAGTTAAGAAAAAATCTAATTTTCAGTGACAGCCTAGGAATAGTGGGTTAACTGCCTTGTTCAGGGGCAGAACAACAGATTTTTTATCTTGTCAGCTTGGGGATTTGATCTTGCAACGTTGTGGTTACTACTCCAACGCTCTAACCACTAGGCTACCGGCCGCCCAGATGATGATGCCGGGTAGGGTAAGTATTGAGGGGCTTGGAGACAAATCTAATCTTGACAAAGCACAGCTCTCTCTCTCGCTCTCTCTCTCTCTCTCTCTCTCTACAGCTCTCTCTCTTCCTCTCTCTCTCTACAGCTCTCTCTCTCTCTCTCTCTCTCTCTCTCTCTACAGCTCTCTCTCTACAGCTCTCTCTCTCTCTCTCTCGCTCTCTCTCTACAGCTCTCTCTCTACAGCTCTCTCTCTACAGCTCTCTCTCTCTCTCTCTCTACAGCTCTCTCTCTTCCTCTCTCTCTCTACAGCTCTCTCTCGCTCTCTCTCTCTCTCTCTCTCTCTCTCTCTACAGCTCTCTCTCTACAGCTCTCTCTCTCTCTCTCTCTCTCTCTCTCTACAGCTCTCTCTCTCTCTCTCTCTCTCTCTCTCTCTACAGCTCTCTCTCTACAGCTCTCTCTCTCTCTCTCTCTCTCTCTCTCTCTACAGCTCTCTCTCTCTCTCTCTACAGCTCTCTCTCTCTCTCTCTCTCTCTACAGCTCTCTCTCTTCCTCTCTATACCCCCCCTCTTTCATTTTCCATTGAAACGTTCCTTTTTTTATATAGCTAATAAAGAGCCCTTGAGTCAGATAGGGGATGAATCACCGCAGGATGCTTTTCTGCTCTTGTAGCATTCACATCCCATCAATGGGCCCGGGCTAGGCTGGGCATACTCATTCACTCTCATTGAGTAGGCCTAAATACACTGCATTCAAGTAGCTTACCGCCTCTGTCAAGGGTTCTCATGGTGTAGGAAGATGCACTAGGTATGGTGAAGAGCCCATATCCCAACTCAGTATAAAGAATATGGCTCTGGTGATTGACACACATGGATATATGTAGTAGAGGACAATAATATAATGCCATACATGTATTCTGTTCCAGAGAGAAGTGAACTCATCAAAGCATGAATCACTGTGGGGTGTTCTTATCTGTGGTTTGGTATTAAAAAAGGCTCAACATTCTGAATGGTGAATTTGCAGAGCTGCTGAGAGAGCCAGAGAGTCCCGACTGATTCATGAAATGAGCTTAACTGGGAAAACTGTGATCCGTAGCACATTTCCAGACTTAAGATTGTGATTTAAAGCATGGTATTCCCGGCTGCCAAAATGAGGTATTAAATATAAATTAAGACCATTTTTAATTCATTATGAAGTAAAAAGTAAGAGCCAGAAGACCAATCAAAGTAGGCAAAGTAATCAATCTGGCGATGTCTCTCAGCAATAGGGATGCAGAATGATGTGGGTTTTCCCGAAATTCCGGTTGGAGATAAGTAGGGGATCCAGAATCCTCAAACCATGATTTTGTGGAAAACCAGGGAATTTATTGAAAGTTTCCATAATTTTGCAACCCTACTCAGCAGTAGTATTATTCTGCCACATGCAACCACACAAAGAAGTGTATTGCCTCTAAAGTGAGAGAGACTGAATCAAGTTAGAATAGCTAGCTTGTCTAACTACAGGTAACTGCCAAAATAAAGAAAACACAGGGATGTGACGCCATTCTTCCATGAGAAATTCTATCATTTGGTGTTTTGTTGATGGTGGTGGAAAACGCCGTCTCGGATGTCGCTCCAAGAATCTAGCATAAGTGTTCAATTGAGTTGAGATCTGGCGATTCAGACTGCCATAGCATATGGCTTACATCATTTTCATGCTCATCAAATCATTGTGACCACTTGTACCCTGTGGATGGGGGCATAGCCATGGAAGCGAAAATAATGGCCTGCCCATCATTTTTATACATGACCCTAAGCATGATGGGATGTTAATTGCTTAATTAACTCAGGAACCATGTGTGGTAGCACCTGCTTTCAATATAATTGGTATCCCACATTTGCTCAAGTGTTTCCATTATTTTTTCAGTTGCATGTATCTTAGCTGGCATGCCTGCTGGCAAGGTTGGTTGACCTTAGAACATAAATAATTAACTAAATGTACTGAATAAGAGTCCCATTCCTTTAAATCTTTACCCGGATTTTAGCAGAGTTGCGGAGAAGCATATTATGTTTATTTAAAAAAAGGACCACCAGTCAGGAGGCAGACAGACAGCTCAAGAGGTATGCTTAGATATACAGAACAATAAACATCTTTTTGACATACAATTAAGAATATTGATTACGGCTCTAGATTGCAGGAAAAAGCTGTTACAGGTGTTTGAAAAATGCTAAATTATGAGGGTGAATAGCCCCTCTCCTGACCAGCCCCCAGCTATCCTCACATACATTGTGCCCAATCAGATGCATGATGTTACCTGAAATTACACAAGCCTCGTATCAAATATTGTAATAAATTCTGGCATAGCCATTTAAAGTACAATAAGTATCCTTGTCTGAGCCTATCTCCTGTTCAGTGATGGTTTTTAGTGTCAAATTTGAGTCTTTGGTAGAACTGAACCTGCGATTGAACCCCCAGGCTGCTAATCTCAGGGTGGACGCTCTCACCACAAGGCCACTGAGTAGGTTATAAGTCATGATCATTTAGTGCTCCTTATATGCTTTCATCATGTCTTCTTCCCTGTTGAAAGCTCTTCCAAACACACTATTTCAGTCTCATGTTGTTTTACTCTTTGTCACAGTGTGTGGGTGCTTTGGCATGTCTCATATAGCATCTCATTACAGAAGCATCAGTGCTGCAAAAGGCCAGGGACGTCACAAGCGTGATACATGAGAATAAAATAAAATACCCCCAAAAATATTTGTCACATGCGCCAAATACAACGGGTGTAGACTTTACCATGAAATGCTTACTTACGAGCCCTTCCCAAGGCCTTGTAAGAGTTCAAAAATAGTAACGCAAGAGGAATAAAATATACAAGAATGGAGCTACAGTTGAAGTCGGAAGTTTACATACACCTTAGCCAAATACATTTAAACTCCGTTTTAGATCCGTCAGGATCACCACTTTATTTTAAGAATGTGAAATGTCAGAATAATAGTTGAGAGAATGATGTATTTCAGCTTTTATTTCTTTCATCACATTCCCAGTGCCTCAGAAGTTTACCACTTTTTACATGACGAAATTAAAAACTAAGGTGCGTTTGACACTAGCGCTGTCACGGCTGTTAAAAGAGAGCCATGGTGCAGCGTGGTGAGCGTACATTTTCTCTTTATTTGAAAAAGACGCCGAACAAAACACTACAAAAACAAACCGTGAAGCTCAAAGGCTATGTGCCCGAAACAAAGTCAACTTCCCACAAAGACAGGTGGAAACGTGCGGACTCCGGACGCAAAACCTGAATTAAGGGGGAGGGTCTGGGTGGGCTTCCTTTACGGCGGCGGCTCTGGTGCGGGACGTAGACCCCCCCTCCGCCTCTGGCTCCCCCCACATTGGTGGCACCTCTGGTGCAGGGATCCTCGCCGCCGACTCCGGACTGGAGGCCTTCGCTCCATGACTCCTCACTGTAGGCTTCTTGCCTTGGATCATCACTGGAGGCTTCGTGCCATGAAACATCACTGGAGGCTTCGTGCCATGAAGCATCACTGGAGACTTCTTGCCATGGATCATCACTGGAGGCTTCGTGCCATGGATCATCACTGGAGGTTTCGTGCCATGGATCATCACTGGAGGGAGGAGACGTATGGGCAGTCTGGTACATTGAGCTGCCACAGGGCTCACCAGGCTGGGGAGACATACGGGAGGATTATTTCTAGGCGCAGGCACAGGACTCACCAGGCTGGAGAGACATACAGGAGGCCCTGTCCTAGGCAGAGGCACAGGATACACTGGGCCGTGGAGGCGCACTGAAGATCTTGAGCGTAGAGCCTGCACAACCCGTCCTGGCTGGATGGTTATTTTCGCCCTGCAGATGCGGGGCGCAGGCACAGGCACAGGACGCACTGGGCTGTGCAGACGCACCAGAGACACAGTGCACAGAGCTGGCGCAGGATATCCTGGGCCTTAGAGACGTACTGGTGCCCAGATGCGCTGAGCCAGCATCTTCCGACCTAGCTGGATTCCCATTCTAGTCCAGCCGATTCGGGGAGCTGGAAGGTAGCGCACCGGGCTGTGTACGCGCACTGGAGACACCGTGCGCTGCACCGCATAACACGGTGCCTGACCAGTACGACACTCGCCACGGTAAGCACGGGGAGTTGGCTCAGGTCTCCAACCTGACTCAGCCACACTCACCGTGTGCCTGTGCCCCCCAAAGATTTTTTTTGAGCTGTCTCTCAGGCTTCCTTGCTAGCCGAGTCCCTTCGTAACGCTGCCGCTCTGCTCTTGCTGCCTCCAGTTCCTCCTGTGAACGGCGATACTCCCCAGCCTGCCTCCAGGGTCCCTTACCGTCCAGGATCTCCTCCCAAGTCCGTGAATCCTGGACACGCTACTCCTCCTTACCATGCTGCTTGGTCCGTTGTTGGTGGTGGGAAGTTCTGTCACGGCTGTTAAAAAGAAGAGGACCAAGGTGCAGTGTGGTCTTAACGCCGTCTTAGCGCCAGCTGAAAATAGAGCCCACAGATCTCATACTGTATTACTCTACTGATTCATTTAAACAAAAGTTTTAAAATATTGATGTCAGAAAAGTATAATTTTTACAGTTATTTATAAAAAATGTAGATATTTGTTACATTTGACTGAAAACCTAGCAGTACTATTTATTTATCTGAGTGTGATCAAATATGATAATTTGTCTCTGAAAAAGAAGCCATCAACTGTTAGATTTGAAACAAATATATGTCTGTCGTTGAACAAATCACCTGTCACGATTATATAGTGAAAAAACACACCAATCTCTTTCATAGGTTCTTTAAACAATGAAAGCGAATTTACCAAACATTCTGAAAATTGATTTATAGCATTGTGGAAAGAAACTCTTCATTTCCATGTAAGGCCTTCAGGTCTTGGGCATCGATGAAATCCTGAAGATACAATATAGATTGGGCAATGATAACTGACCCTGAATGAAAGCATAGACAAAGTCTTTGCCCCTTAGGGCTACTGGACACGGGCCAACATTCTTCATCTGTAGTATACAGTGCATTCAGAAAGTATTCAGGCCCCTTAACTTCATCCACATTTTGTTACATTACAGCCTTATTCTAAAATTGATTCAATTGTGTTCCCCCTCATCAATCTACACAAAATACCCACAAATGACATGTTTTTAGACACTTTTGCAGCTGAAATATGACATTTCCGTAAGTATTCATACCCTTTACTCAGTACTTTGTTGAAGCACCTTTGGCAGCGATTACAACCTTGAGTCTTCTTGGGTATGACGCTACAGGCTTGGCACACCTGTATTTGGGGACTTTCTCCCATTCTTCTCTGCAGATCCTTTCAAGCTCTGTCACGTTGGATCGAAAGTGTCGTTGCACAGCTATTTTCAGGTCTCCAAATATGTCAGATCGGGTTCAAGTCCGGACTCTGGCTGGGCCACTCAAGGACATTCAGATACTTGTCCCGAAGCCACTCCTGCATTGTCTTGGCTGTGTGCTTAAGGTTTTTGTCCTGTTGGAAAGTGAACCTTTACCCCAATCTGAGGTCCTGAGCGCTCTGGAGGAGGTTTTCATTTCTACTTTGGTCCGTTCATCTTTCCCTCAGTCCTGACTAGTCTCCAATTCTCTGCTGCTGAATAACATCCCCAAAGCATGATGCTGGCACCACCATGCTTCACTGTAGGGATGGTATTGGCCAGGTGAGCGATGCTTAGTTTCCTCCAGACTGACGCTTGGCATTCAGGCCAAAGAGTTCAATCTTGGTTTCATCAGACCAGAGAATCTTGTTTCTCATGCTCTGAGAGTCCTTTTGGTGCTTTTTGGCAAACTCCAAGCAAGCTGTGGAGGTGGACTCCAATTAAGTTGAAGAAACATCTCAAGGAGTGTCAATGCACCTGAGCTCAATTTCGAGTCTCATATCAAAGGGTCTAAATACTTATGTAAATAAGGTATTCATGTTTTTTGTAATAATGTCTAAAAACCTGTTTTCGCTTTGTCATTATGGGGTATTGTGTGTAGATTGATCAACTTAACGATATTTCTGGAAAAAGCTTTTGTGGCAGGTAGCCTAGTGGTTAGTGTTGGGACAGTAAACAAAAGGTTGCTGGATTGAATCCCCGAGCTGGCAGTTAACCCAATGTTCCCCTAGCTCCGTGAATGTCGATTAAGGCAGCGCCCCGCACCTCTTTGATTCAGAGGGGTTGGGTTAAATGCGGAAGACACAAGTTGTACAACTGACTAGGTATTCCCCTTCCCCTTTCCTTAACCGAAAGGTTGCTTCTTTGAATCCCCAAGCCGGCAATGTGGAAAAATCTGACGTTCTGCTCTTGAACAAGGCAGTTAACCCCCAGAACAACTGCTCCCCGGGCGCCGATGACGTTGATTAAGGCAGCCACCCGCAACTCTCTGATTCAGAGTGGTTAAATGCGGAAGACACATTTCGGTTGTGCAACTGACTCGGTAGCCCCTTTCCCTCCTATTGCTTCTCCCATCAGAAAGTTTTAGTAAATTTAGCTCAAAAGTGTGATAGAAAGTGTTAGCCAGTTTTAGTCAGTTTTGCAACACTCAGAGAAGTTTTAATAAATTCTCTGTTTTCCCAAATGTCCTGGTTGGAGCACAATGTAGCCTGTGCTTCTCCCTTTGTTCGTATCCGCTCACCACCCTGAGTTCATGTGGATCTTCTGCGCTCTGTGGGGTGTGTGTTCACCGCTGTGGGTGACCTCTACTATCAAAGAAATAGCTTATGTACCCTGATAACCTTTTTCCCTCTGTCCTCCTGTCCTGCTCTCTACCTCTCCACCTCCCCCCTCTGTCCTCCTGTCCTGCTCTCTACCTCTCCACCTCCCCCCTCTGTCCTCCTGTCCTGCTCTCTACCTCTCCACCTCCCCCCTCTGTCCTCCTGTCCTGCTCTCTACCTCTCCACCTCCCCCCTCTGTCCTCCTGTCCTGCTCTCTACCTCTCCACCTCCCCCCTCTGTCCTCCTGTCCTGCTCTCTACCTCTCCACCTCCCCCCTCTGTCCTCCTGTCCTGCTCTCTACCTCTCCACCTCCCCCCTCTGTCCTCCTGTCCTGCTCTCTACCTCTCCACCTCCCCCCTCTGTCCTCCTGTCCTGCTCTCTACCTCTCCACCTCCCCCCTCTGTCCTCCTGTCCTGCTCTCTACCTCTCCACCTCCCCCCTCTGTCCTCCTGTCCTGCTCTCTACCTCTCCACCTCCCCCCTCTGTCCTCCTGTCCTGCTCTCTACCTATATTTCTATATTTCAAGTGGAAACGCATAAATCCCTCTGCCATTTTCATGGGTGTGAAATAGTAGTGCGAGGAAAACTATTTCTCAGCTCTCTCACAGAAACCTGCCTGGTGTGCACTGGATTTAAATGTTGACGTGTGCTATCTATCTACTGTCAGGTTGGTTGGTGCATGTGTCTGTGTGTGTGTCTTTGTGTGTTCCACTGTCTGAGACAGAGGAGGCTGTTGGGAGGAGCTATATGAGGGCATGCTCATTGTAATGGCTGGAATGGAATTAATAGAATGGTATCAAACATATGGAAACCGCATGTTTGACTCCATTTCATTTATTCCATTCCAGCCATTACAATAAGCTCGTCCTCCTATAGCTCCACCCACCAGCCTCCGCTTGTCTGAGAGGAACCAGGATGTAGAGATCAGTGATTCTCTCTCTCTCTCTCTCTCTCTCTCTCTCTCTCTCTCTCTCTCTCTCTCTCTCTCTCTCTCTCTCTCTCTCTCTCTCTCTCTCTCTCTCTCTCTCTCTCTCTCTCTCTCTCTCTCTCTCCCCCCCCAGGAAAAAAAGACTATAGTATACTGTGGTATAAATACTATAGCATTCACTGTAGTGTTATTCTGGACTTTACTGTAGTATTTACCGTTGTATACTTGTCACGTTCTGACCTTAGTTCCTTTATTATGTCTTTGTGTTAGTTTAGTCAGGGTGTGAGTTGGGGTGGGTAGTCTATGTTCTTTATTCTATGTTGTATGTCTAGGTGTTGTGTTTCTATGTTTAGGCCTGGTATGGTTCCCAATCAGAGGCAGCTGGTTATCGTTGTCTCTAATTGAGAACCATACTTAGGCAGCCTGTTTGCCCAGTATGGGTGTGGGTAGTTGTTTTCTGTCTTTGTGTGTCTGCACCAGACAGAACTGTTTAGTTTGTTTCCGCTTTGTTTTTTTGTGGTCAGTTTCTTTATTAAATTTACCATGAACACGTACCACGCTGCACCTTGGTCCTCTCCTTCCACCAGTCGTTACAATACTGTAGTATTTACAGTTAACTATAGTTTAAATACTGTAGTATAAGAACTGTTGTATATACTATAGTAAATAATGTAGTGTTTTACAGATTGTAGAATACTGTAGTGTTTTTTTAACTGCGGTATACTGTAGTATTTACTGTTGTGTTTTTGCGGACATTACTGTAGTATTTACTATGGCATTTTTAAATTATTATCTTTGACATAGAAGTGGAGGCTTTCTCCTTGAGGAAACCTATGGAAGAAATACTATAAGAGCACATGTTCCATAACCTGTAGATAGGCAGGACTGAGGTCTGACCAGATTGTTCAGTGTCTGCTATTTTCTATTCCCTGTATGGAACACAATATATGGTCTGTACTTCAAATCAAATCAAATTCTTACTTACAAGCCCTTAACCAACAAGGCAGTTTTAAGAAAAATATGTGTTAAGTCAAAAATACAAGTAAAAAACAAGAAACAAAAGTAGCAAATAATTTTAGAGCAGCAATAAAATAACAATAGCAAGTCTATATACAGGGGGTACAGGTACAGAGTCAATGTGCGGGGACACCGGTTAGTCGGGGTAATTGAGGTAATATGTACATGTAGAGTTAGTGACATTGCGTAGATAATAAACAGAGAATAGCAGCAGCGTAAAAAGGGGGGGGCAATGTAAATAGTCCGGGTAGCCATTTGATTAGCTGTTCAAGAGTCTTATGGTAAGGGGGTTGAACCCATTGAGAAGCCTTTTGGACCTAGACGTGGCACTCCGGTACTGCTTGCTGTGCGGTAGCAGAGAGAACAGTCTATGACTATGGTGGCTGGAGTCTTTGACAATTTTTAAATTGCATCACGCCTGGAAGAAACCTGGCACCATCCCTTCAGTGTAGCATGGTGGGAGCAGCATCATGCTGTAGGGATGTTTTTCAGTGTCTTTGGACTGGGAGACTAGTCAGGATTGAGGGAGAGATAAACAGAGAGATAAAGTACAGAGAGATCCTTGATGAAAACCTGCTCCAGAGCGCTCAGGACCTCAGACTGGGGCGAAGGTTCACCTTCCAACAGTACAACAACCCTGAGCACACAGCCAATACAACGCAGGAGTTACTTCGGGACAAGTCTCTGAATGTCCTTTAGTGGCCCAGCCAGAGCCTGGACTTGAACCCGATCAAACATCTCTTGAGTGACCTAAAAATAGCTGTGCAGAGACGCTCCCCATCCAACCTGACAGAGCTTGAGAGGATCTGCAGAGAATGGGAGTAACTCCCCAAATACAGGTGTGCCAAGCTTGTAGCGTCATACCCAAGAAGACTCAAGGTTGTGCGTTCTGTTGGTGGTAGAATGAACAGCGTGTTGACATCCCTTTCGATCTTTAATTCGTTTTTCCATTCTAAAACACCTGTTTCCATGTGCTATCAGGATCATTAATGTGCATGCAGCTGACATAACAACACAACACTAAGCTAATGGCAGATGGATGCCTTTGAGTTGAGAGCTAAACAGTACATAAGCCATTCAACAGCTAGTTAAGAGGCCGATCCATCATTAAGCCACTTATGAAATGAGTTTAATTGTCATGCAGTGGTGCCAATGTTAAAGCAACAGTGAGTAGGAGTATAATGTGTGGAATTGGTTTTCACTTTAAATGCATCTCTATGACACTGGTTGGTGCTATAAGGGAAATACATGTGGAAAAAGTTAAGGGGTCTGAATACTTTCTGAAGGACCTGTGTATGTGTATATCATTTTATCAAGTTTAATCTACTGTGATTTGTTTTAACGGTAACATAAAAAAAAGACCTCTGTCTTCCAGCATTTCTGAGGCTGTCCTAATATGGACACCGTGCACACTTTCACATACCTGCCTGTCCTCGTGACTCCCCCAATCACTAAAGCAGCTTAGCGGCACAGTGTGAAATTCCTCTTAAGGCTATAGAGGGGCTTGTCACAGACAACGATTAATTCCCCCTCTGACAGGGGAGAGAGTGAGAAATGATCATATCTTTGTTTGCTGGTGAACGCCTTCTTTGCCATATGAAGGTTAAGGTCTATGTATTACATACCAGATGATATGTTCATTAATTGTAAGGGCTTGTCATTCTGTTGAACAAAACCAATGGAACTTCAGTCAGTCAACATAATTACATTTTTTAGGAAGTATTGAGAAACCATTGCTGTTGGTGGGTTAAGGACAAATATGGTGTGTGATTTGTCCTGTGAGCTTGAATGAGACCCACAGGGTTCCTTAAGATATGTATAGAGGAAAACTTTGTGCTGGAACGACAATTAAAACAGTCTCCACTATGCCCACTGTTAGTGCACTTAATGGTGCACTATGCAGAAATCGCTCCGCCATTTCCTGGCTGCTAAAATTCTAAAAATGTCCGTTTATGTGCCAAAACAAGCCAGTATAGTGTAGATAATCATCATCTAAACCACTATGAAATATATTTTACACAAACCAAAATATTGTATTTTCAGCTGTTTCAAGACCGAATGTAAAACCGAATGTAAAAGCCACAAAAATTTAACTTAAGAATGGGAAGCATAGAAATAGCACACATAGAATGATCTACCACTTCTTAGACTTGCTTGCAACGAGAATGACATATCTATAACTCACATTTCTATGTGAATTTGCTTGGTTCGCCCAAAAAGTTTGAAATTGCTTATACTTTTGCATTTACAGTGCATTCGGAAAGTATTCAGACCCCTTGGCTTTTTCCACATTTGGTTACATTACAGCCTTATTCTATAATTGATCAAATTGTTTTCCCTTCTCATCAATCTACACACAATACCCCAAAATGACAAAGAAGAAACAGTTAAACCTGAAATATGTGAACAATCACATTTACGTAAGTATTCAGACCCTTTACTCAGTAAGCTTGGCACACCTGTATTTGGGGAGTTTCTCACATTCTTCTCTGTAGATCCTCTCAAGCTCTGTCAGGTTGGATGGGGTGTGTTGCTGCACAACTATTTTCAGGTCTCTCCAGAGAAGTTAGATCAGGTTCAAGTCCGGGCTCTGGCTGTTTGTAAAGACTTGCTTGCAAAGAGAATGGCAGATCTATAAGTCACAGTTCTATGTGCATTTGTTTAGATCACCCAGAAAGTTGCATATTGCATCTTTAAAATAGCTTTGTGAAGACTCAAATTATTGATACCAAGCCCCACTATCAGCCTTGATGCATATTGAGTGATACCATATTTTCTATGTTCTTAAAATCTCCACTGGTTACAGTCTGTAGCTTTAATAATGATTTAACATTTACAGTAAATGTAGCCCTATTGCTACTTGATGTGAGTGCTTAAATCATCATATAAACCTGACGTACTGCACATGCTGACACATGAATCCTTTGTCCACCACACAAACAAAATGCTTTAATTGAGCATCACCATGTTGTTTGTAATTTGAGGACAGAAAAAAACAGATGCTTATCTCTTTCTCTCTCCTAACAACCCTTGCCATTTTTTCAACAGCCCTGTGATTGTTCTCTGACTTCAAAAAAGGAGAGGAAAAAATACATGAGGTGAGGCTGTGTGGAGACAGACAGACAGATCTGGGAGGCCGGAGTGTCAGGACAGGGAGGAGGGGAGTAGGGAGGGAGACAGACAGACAGACAGATCTGGGAGCCCGGAGTGTCAGGACAGGGAGGAGGGGAGGAGGGAGGGAGACAGACAGACAGACAGATCTGGGAGGCCAGAGTGTCGGGACAGGGAGGAGGGGAGGAGGGAGGGAGACAGACAGACAGATCTGGGAGGCCGGAGTGTCAGGACAGGGAGGAGGTGAGGAGGGAGGGAGACAGACAGACAGACAGACCTGGGAGGCCGGAGTGTCAGGACAGGGAGGAGGGGAGGAGGGAGGGAGACAGACAGACAGACAGACAGACCTGGGAGGCCGGAGTGTCAGGACAGGGAGGAGGGGAGGAGGGAGGGAGGGAGACAGACAGACCTGGGAGGCCGGAGTGTCAGGACAGGGAGGAGGGGAGGAGGGAGACACACAGACAGACAGACAGACCTGGGAGGCCGGAGTTTCAGGACAGGGAGGAGGGGAGGAGGGAGGGAGACAGACAGACAGACCTGGGAGGCCGGAGTGTCAGGACAGGGAGGAGGGGAGGGAGACAGAGAGATAGACCTGGGAGACCGGAGTGTCAGGACAGGGGATCTGAGAGGAGAGGTTGAGAAGGGGGAAGGGGGAAGAGGGGAGGGCAAGAGGGATGAGGTCTGTGATTCTGAATGGACAGTTTCAGAATTCCCAATGAGACTGTGTCCGAAAGGCCGTTGCCTTTGTTCATAGGCTGCCATAGGAATATTGTATTTTAGACAGACACGCAGACACAGTTGTGCTTTACATGCACACACACACACACATACACCAAACATGGCTGATTGGGAGGTAAATGGGATAGTATTTTGACAGAGTATGTGCATTTTATTCCAGAGGAGTCATTATTTATGCATTAGTGATGGGGATCTTTGCATCCATCACCTCCCCCCAGCTGACTCCACTTCTGGATTCATCATACACTACATTTACATTCCGCTGTTGTGGGGAAAAGTGTGTGTGTGTTTATCTCTGTATGTGTGTGTGTACTGTGGTGTGTGTGTGTCACAGGGAAATAAAGAACAGCAACATTGGCTGGAATGTTGCTGAATTATGAAAATTGACATTTTCTCTGCTGCTGAATTCTCTCCATCGGGGCACATTGAAATGAACAGGACTGTGTACTAGTCACCAGAGAGCACTGAGCAGGTTTTGAGTGTGGGGTAATGGATGGAAACAGGGTTGTTTACAAACTGTAAATGCTGTTATAGTGCATATAAACAATTGTAATGTCATGCTGAGAAGGCGGACATTTAAAGGTGGAGTATTGACACTTTACCTACAATACAACAGCCTGTTGTCTAGATGAGATTTTGCTGCACTGCAGTCTGCATACATAATGCTACATTCTGTTAAACAACATCCAGCAGGAGCACATTAAAAAGCAGTTGAGGGACATAACAGCCCAACATCATCTAACAAATTAAACACCATAGCAAAAACAGTTTACGTTGAAATTTGGGCTTAAGTTAAATCACAAAATTGGCACCCGAATGCGTGAGTTTTTACTTAAACCCCGTCCCCATACCGAACCAGGAGCCCAGAACAGCATCTGCTGGATGGCCTGACTGACAGAGTGAGAGAAAGAATGACAGAGCGAGATAAAAAAGGCAAACCAAGGCGGCCCTCCCCGGCTCTCCCCGGCTCTCCCCAGCTCTCCCCGGCTCTCCCCTGCTCTCCCTGGCTCTCCCCGGCTCTCCCCTGCTCTCCCTGGCTCTCCCCGGCTCTCCCTGGCTCTCCCCGGCTCTCCCTGGCTCTCCCCGGCTCCAAGAGCATCTAATCTTAGCAGATTCAGTCCCTACTGAACTCAGTCACTCACAATTAGTAGAGAAAAAGGGACAAGGCCCTAGCTGTGTTGTCAGTTATAACCACTCCACACTGTGGGACACAGCTTTGATACTGTACATACTAGACCAGAATGCATTGGCCCTTAACTGTGTGTGTGCGTGCGTACAATTGTGTGTCTAACAGAAACATATTCCCTAACTGTGTTTCAGTGTAATCTTTCTTGACAACCCCCCCAATGTCTAGCTAGTGGACAAACACAAGTACTGCACTGTATCATGCATGAGAATCCACACTAGTGAACGGTACCCACCTTCTACTTGACAAAGTGCTGTGTACAACACAACACATATTTGAGCAACCCTGCCGTGGGGAGTCCACTCTGCTCAGTTTACCTGACGCCCCCTCATTCTCCTGCAGAGAGGCTCTCAAGGTGGAGTAGTACAATAACATGCTGTAAACAGCAACCTTTGAAGATAATGACAGCTGGTGTGTGTGTGCACGCGCACGTGTGTGTGTGTGTGTGTGTAAAAAAACATTAGCATCTTCAGATGATGACATGGTGAGCGAGTTAAATGTCTCTCTCTACAGTATGTCCTTCTGTGACAGTGAACCTGCATTACAAAGTAACAGTGTGTTCTCTTTATAATAACAGTTGGAGGCTGTTCCTTCCAGAAATACATGGTGTTAACCCTGAGGTGTGCACATCAGTGGAGTATTTCAACAAACCAAATGAGCAAACCCTAATAACAGTAACTTGTGGAGATCAAAACATGAAGAACATCTGCTCTTTCCATGACATAGACTGACCAGGTGAATCCAGGTGAAACCTATGATCCCTTATTGATGTCACTTGTTAAATCTTGTGTTCCTAATGTCTGGTGTAGTCAGTGTGTATATTTAGAATACTGCCTTGGAAATCTCCCTGGCTGTCTTTCTCTCTGTCGCGCATACATAATCTAATCAAATTGTATTTGTCAAATGCGCCGACACGTGTAGACCTTACTGTGAAATGCTTACTTACTGTACATGTCTTAACCAACTATGCAGTTCAAGAAATAGAGTTAAGAAAATATTTGATAAATAAACTAAAGTAAAAAAGAAAAGAAAAAGTCAAAAGTAAAAATAAAATGACATAAGAATAACAAGGCCATATACAGGGGGTACCAGTACCGAGTCAATGTGTGGGGGTACAGGTTAGTCAGGCTATATACAGGGGGTACCAGAACCGAGTCAATGTGTGGGGGTACAGGTTAGTCAGGCTATATACAGGGGGTACCAGTACCAAGTCAATGTGTGGGGGTACAGGTTAGTCAGGCTATATACAGGTGGTACCAGTACCGAGTCAATGTGTGGGGGTACAGGTTAGTCAGGCTATATACAGGGGGTACCAGTACCGAGTCAATGTGTGGGGGTGCAGGTTAGTCAGGCCATATACAGGGGGTACCAGTACCGAGTCAATGTGTGGGGGTACAGGTTAGTCAGGCCATATACAGGGGGTACCAGTACCGAGTCAATGTGTGGGGGTACAGGTTAGTCAGGCTATATACAGGGGGTACCAGTACCGAGTCAATGTGTGGGGGTACAGGTTAGTCAGGCTATATACAGGGGGTACCAGTACCGAGTCAATGTGTGGGGGTACAGGTTAGTCAGGCCATATACAGGGGGTACCAGTACCGAGTCAATGTGTGGGGGTACAGGTTAGTCAGGCCATATACAGGGGGTACCAGTACCGAGTCAATGTGTGGGGGTACAGGTTAGTCAGGCCATATACAGGGGGTACCAGTACCGAGTCAATGTGTGGGGGTACAGGTTAGTCAGGCCATATACAGGGGGTACCAGTACCGAGTCAATGTGTGGGGGTACAGGTTAGTCAGGCCATATACAGGGGGTACCAGGACCGAGTCAATGTGTGGGGGTACAGGTTAGTCAGGCCATATACAGGGGGTACCAGTACCGAGTCAATGTGTGGGGGTACAGGTTAGTCAGGCTATATACAGGGGGTACCAGTACCGAGTCAATGTGTGGGGGTACAAGATAGTCAGGCTATATACAGGGGGTACCAGTACCGAGTCAATGTGTGGGGGTACAGGTTAGTCAGGCTATATACAGGGGGTACCAGTACCGAGTCAATGTGTGGGGGTACAGGTTAGTCAGGCTATATACAGGGGGTACCAGTACCGAGTCAATGTGTGGGGGTACAGGTTAGTCAGGCCATATACAGGGGGTACCAGTACCGAGTCAATGTGTGGGGGTACAGGTTAGTCAGGCTATATACAGGGGGTACCAGTACCAAGTCAATGTGTGGGGGTACAGGTTAGTCAGGCCATATACAGGGGGTACCAGTACCGAGTCAATGTGTGGGGGTACAGGTTAGTCAGGCTATATACAGGGGGTACCAGTACCGAGTCAATGTGTGGGGGTACCAGTACCGAGTCAATGTGTGGGGGTACAGGTTAGTCAGGCTATATACAGGGGGTACCAGTACCGAGTCAATGTGTGGGGGTACAGGTTAGTCAGGCTATATACAGGGGGTACCAGTACCGAGGCAATGTGTGGGGGTACAGGTTAGTCAGGCTATATACAGGGGGTACCAGTACCGAGTCAATGTGTGGGGGTACAGGTTAGTCAGGCTATATACAGGGGGTACCAGTACCGAGTCAATGTGTGGGGGTACAGGTTAGTCAGGCTATATACAGGGGGTACCAGTACCGAGTCAATGTGTGGGGGTACAGGTTAGTCAGGCTATATACAGGGGGTACCAGTACCGAGTCAATGTGTGGGGGTACAGGTTAGTCAGGCTATATACAGGGGGTACCAGTACCGAGTCAATGTGTGGGGGTACAGGTTAGTCAGGCTATATACAGGGGGTACCAGTACCGAGTCAATGTGTGGGGGTACAGGTTAGTCAGGCTATATACAGGGGGTACCAGTACCGAGTCAATGTGTGGGGGTACAGGTTAGTCAGGCTATATACAGGGGGTACCAGTACCGAGTCAATGTGTGGGGGTACAGGTTAGTCAGGCTATATACAGGGGGTACCAGTACCCGAGTCAATGTGTGGGGGTACAGGTTAGTCAGGCTATATACAGGGGGTACCAGTACCGAGTCAATGTGTGGGGGTACAGGTTAGTCAGGCTATATACAGGGGGTACCAGTACCGAGTCAATGTGTGGGGGTACAGGTTAGTCAGGCCATATACAGGGGGTACCAGTACCGAGTCAATGTGTGGGGGTACAGGTTAGTCAGGCCATATACAGGGGGTACCAGTACCGAGTCAATGTGTGGGGGTACAGGTTAGTCAGGCCATATACAGGGGGTACCAGTACCGAGTCAATGTGTGGGGGTACAGGTTAGTCAGGCTATATACAGGGGGTACCAGTACCGAGTCAATGTGTGGGGGTACAGGTTAGTCAGGCTATATACAGGGGGTACCAGTACCGAGTCAATGTGTGGGGGTACAGGTTAGTCAGGCTATATACAGGGGGTACCAGTACCGAGTCAATGTGTGGGGGTACAGGTTAGTCAGGCTATATACAGGGGGTACCAGTACCGAGTCAATGTGTGGGGGTACAGGTTAGTCAGGCTATATACAGGGGGTACCAGTACCGAGTCAATGTGTGGGGGTACAGGTTAGTCAGGCTATATACAGGGGGTACCGGTACCGAGTCAATGTGCGGGGGTGCAGGTTAGTCAGGCCATATACAGGGGGTACCGGTACCGAGTCAATGTGTGGGGGTACAGGTTAGTCAGGCTATATACAGGGGGTACCAGTACCGAGTCAATGTGTGGGGGTACAGGTTAGTCAGGCCATATACAGGGGGTACCAGTACCGAGTCAATGTGTGGGGGTACAGGTTAGTCAGGCTATATACAGGGGGTACCAGTACCGAGTCAATGTGTGGGGGTACAGGTTAGTCAGGCTATATACAGGGGGTACCAGTACCGAGTCAATGTGTGGGGGTACAGGTTAGTCAGGCTATATACAGGGGGTACCTAGTATATAGGTCTTTGATGTCAGGAAGCTTTGCCCCAGTGATGTATTGGGCCGTACTCACTAACCTCTGTAGCGCCTTACGGTCAGATGCCGAGCATTTGACATACCAGGCGGTAATGCAACCGGTCAGGATGCTCTAGATGTTGCAGCTGTAGAACCTTTTGAGGATCTGGGGACCCATGCCAAATCTTTTCAGTCTCCTTAGGGGGAAAAGGTGTTGTCGTGCCCTCTGTACGACTGTCGACGAAGGTGTTCCTAATGTCTGGTGTACTCAGTGAATACTGCTTTGGACATCTCTCTGCTGTCTCTCTCTGTTTCTCATACAGAAAGTGGTCTTAATGTCTGGTGTACTCAGTGTATATATAGAATACTGCCTTGGACATCTCTCTGCTGTCTCTCTCTGTTTCTCGTACAGAAAGTGGTCTTAATGTCTGGTGTACTCAGTGTATATATAGAATACTGCCTTGGACATCTCTCTGCTGTCTCTCTCTGTTTCTCATACAGAAAGTGGTCTTAATGTCTGGTGTACTCAGTGTATATATAGAATACTGCCTTGGACATCTCTCTGCTGTCTCTCTCTGTTTCTCGTACAGAAAGTGGTCTTAATGTCTGGTGTACTCAGTGTATATATAGAATACTGCCTTGGACATCTCTCTGCTGTCTCTCTCTGTTTCTCGTACAGAAAGTGGTCTTAATGTCTGGTGTACTCAGTGTATATATAGAATACTGCCTTGGACATCTCTCTGCTGTCTCTCTCTGTTTCTCGTACAGAAAGTGGTCTTAATGTCTGGTGTACTCAGTGTATATATAGAATACTGCCTTGGACATCTCTCTGCTGTCTCTCTCTGTTTCTCGTACAGAAAGTGGTCTTAATGTCTGGTGTACTCAGTGTATATATAGAATACTGCCTTGGACATCTCTGCTGTCTGGTGTACTCAGGTGTACTCAGTGCATTTGTCATATTTTTCTATTCCCAAAGCACACATGGAACTCGTTTTTTATGTCTTATGGAGCAATTGACCCTTTATTGAAAGTGAAAACAAATCTGATTTATGTTTTGATTGAATGAAAAGCAAACAGAACATTTTCAGATATTAACTCGGTCAAACATCTCCATGCATTCCCATTCAACATTTTTATCAAATGCTGGTCTGATTATATTATTTAGCACTCTGAGCTGTGAAGCAATTAGCATTTTCTTTTCTTTGTTTAGGCCTTTAACGAAAACCCATAATTACAAATAATTGCCCTCACAAAATGTGATGGCTTGGGGCCTCCAAAGAGTTCAGATGACGCAACAACGGTGGGATTAAATATTCATTTTGATTAGGACATAATTAGGACAGCCAGTGCTCTTGATGTTTGGTGGAGAAGAGGAGGAAGACTAGGAGGAAAGTAAGGAGTTGATGATGAGGAGGAGGAGGGATAAGGGGGAGGAGGGGGAGAAGGAGTAGGAAGAGGGGGAAGATGGATAGTAGGAAGAAGATGAGGAGGAAGATGGGGAGTAGGAAGAAGAGGAGGAGGAAGATGGATAGTAGGAAGAAGATGAGGAGGAAGATGGGGAGTAGGAAGAAGAGGAGGAGGAAGAACGAGAGGAGGAGGAGAAAGGCCCCCCCAAAAGGCCAATGCTTTTAAAGTAAAAACGCCTGATCACATATACAAAGTCCTATCATTAAAACAACCAAGAGAGTTACAAATATGATTCTGCTCTCCATGTATTCTGACCCTGATTTAAATATATCGGTGGGAAACTGAGTGTTTGCGGTATTTTAAACATGATTTATTCATTTCATCTCAGAAAGCTGATGACCTCCAGTCAACATAATAGTCTGCTCTGCATCTCTCTCCTCAACGAGAATCCACATTATTTTCAGGGGTATTTCAGCTTAAAGTTCTATCTTCCTTACAAGTCTCCTAAAAAAACTGTTAATACTACGTCTTGTAAGATTACCTCCTAAAATCCTATTTCCTCAACACAGTCAACCACTGTGCTGTCTAGATTACAGCTTGTCACAACACCATGTCTCCAAGTCCTTGTTTGAGCTTCAGTTGAACTTGTGATTTAGAATATGTCTGGAGGCCTACTACAAGCCCAGGGCAGTTTAATGTAATAGGAGGTCCTCTCACTGTGAGATAACAGTATAAAATAGACAACCTTTACATTTCAGTTTGAACTCATCACAATCTTTCATCTAGACTGTCTGATTCACCATGGCTTGCAGACTGAACACTGTTCTTTGATGACCTGTTATGGGTATACGGTTCTGCTTTCTACTGCTGGAGATTGTTTTCCCTATCTGCACCTGTCAGTCATGCCACCATTTCCCCATCTGCCAAAGCAAGGAGCTATCTATCATGACCTGGTAGGTAACATAGGCCCTTTCCTTTTGTCCAATAACGTCTGTGAGAAGAGAGGACCCTCATAATGTCACCTTAGGCCCACTCGTTCTGATGCAGGACACTGGTGATAATAACATGAGTAGACAGGACACTGGTGATAATATCCGGAGTAGACAGGACACTGGTGATAATAACATGAGTAGACAGGACACTGGTGATAATATCAGGAGTAGACAGGACACTGGTGATATCAGGAGAGGACAGGACACTGGTCATATCATTGTGTTCTGTTCCTTGTCATCGATGTCCAACTAGTTCCAACTACAGTGCTTCCAACTTCAAAATGTATGAAATTCTTATCTAAGTAACAACATTGCCAAATATACTCCTAAACAAATGCAGTAAAATGTAAAATATATGTATTTTATAAATCAGATTTCCCCTCCCATTCTCTGTGCTGTTCTTGCATCACTAGGTCTCTCCTCCCTATTTGATTGTCCAGAGAACTCATCGGGGGTAATTGATCATCTCCACATCTCCAGAAGCAGAACTCCCTTGGCGGGTGAGAAGGGGAGAAAGAGGGGAGAAGGAGGGAACGAGCCACCTCATTGTCAGGAAGAGAGGAGAGCATGGCGATAAGGCAATAAGGCAAAGTGCTGATAAGGGGCTTTTCATCCTCATTTCCACTGTCAATCTGATTGTATGAGTCTCTGTGTCACTGTTCAGAAACACAGCAAGCAAGAAGTCAATGGTGACAAACGAGGATGGCTGAGCTCTCATCTGTTATGCAGAGTAGGTAAAATTGAGAGGAGAGAGAGAGCGGGAGGAGAGAGGAGAGAGAGAGAGAGATAGGGAAGAGGAGAGAGAAGAGAGGGAGGAGGAGGAGAGAGAGAGCGGAAGGAGGAGAGAGGAGAGAGAGAGGGAGTGGGAGAGAGAGAGAGATAGGGATAGGGAAGAGGAGAGAGAAGAGAGGGAGGAGGAGGAGAGAGAGAGCGGAAGGAGGAGAGAGGAGAGAGAGAGGGAGTGGGAGAGAGAGAGAGATAGGGATAGGGAAGAGGAGAGAGAAGAGAGGGAGGAGGAGAGAGGAGAGAGAGAGAGAGATAGGGATAGGGAAGAGAAGAGAGAAGAGAGAGAGGAGGAGGAGGAGAGAGAGAGAGAGAGAGGAGAGAGGGAGTGGGAGAGAGAGAGAGATAGGGATAGGGAAGAGGAGAGAGAAGAGAGGGAGGAGGAGGGGGGTGGTAGAGTTTCAACTTTGTCAGCAGGTTCCTTTAACAGAAGACTGGCCCTGCTTTGTGCCATCACGGCGATGGCAGGCCAGGAGCCCGAAGGAGAATAGTACAAGGATTCTTCTTAATGTGTGATATATTTTCAACATTCTGTGTCTTCACCTTATGGGGAGGTGAGACAGAGTGCAGTGTGTAACATGAATTAAACATGTACGTACCGGTAGCTTTGACCATCCACTGAAGGATATGAATAATAGCGTAAATTTACACTGAAAACACAGGCTACTTGTCTTCTTAGATGTGAAGAGAGAAAAGACAAGTGAACATGTGTTGAGGATTCCAAAGTGAATTAAAAGAAAATATACTATGAGCTCAAATTTAGCTGTCTGGGTTTGGCATTTGCTACATGCATATAGGACATACACACTAGGTTGAAAGAGTCCATTTCAGTGTTGAAGAAAAAGAGCTGAATGTTCGATATCCCAAAATGCACCGCAGCCTACAGGGCTTTTTAGTGTAAGTCACTCTGGATAAGTGTCTGCTAAATGACTAAAATGTCCATGTAAATTGTAGTGTTTTCTAAAAAGAGACAGGAATATAAAAGCAGACGTAGGTTGATAGAGCGTGTGAATGCTTCAGTATGACACCTGTCTCTTTCATGGAGAAAGTACCCACCGGCAGGCAGGCAGGCAGCGGTGGAATTGAAGGATGTGGGTAGTGGGTATCGACATATTGATTGCAGGGGCCTTGTGGTGATGGAAATGCTCTGCATTCTCTAAATTGTATGGACTAAAGAGTAATCTACCAATTTAAAGTGTGTGTGTGTGTATGTGTGTGTGTGTGTGTGTGCTGTAAAAAAAAAAGAAGGAAAAAAAGGGCTGATAATAAGCGCATGGTATTTGAGTTGAAATATGGAGCTATCAGAGGTGTTTATCCCAGTCAAAGCTATGGGGGCCTCTGATCGCAGAGAGCTGTGATAGAAAGCTCACTGCAGTTTAAAATTCAAATGCAAAAAGCCTGCCCTGGACTGGGACATCTTAAATAGAATCTCATGCTCAAATATTCACCATCTTTCTAGAGTGGGTGGTTCTACCTTTCCATGTCAATTCAATAGCTATTCAATTGACGCCATGATTTCCATGAATTCATCAGGGTTGGGGATGGATTACAAAAAAAATTGTAACTTTAATCCATTACGTTACCAGCAAAAATATTGTAATCAGATTACAGATACTTTTGAAAAACGAGATGATTACTTTGAGTATTACTTTTACATTCAGAATGGATGCTTGCGAAAACAAATCTATGACACTTCTCTGTTTTCCCAATGACATTCAAATCAGCATTGAAAAAGGATTACGTTTAAATTTGTTCAACGTGAGCGAGTCTGACCACTATGACGACACATCAAATGTGTTTGATGGATCGCGGGAAAAGAGCAGGAATAGGCTTTTGCAGGCTACCGTCCAAGCTATCTCTTCCAATGGCGCGACTACTGTCGGCATGCAAATATATGCTTGGAGGCAGTGGTGTAGTCTACGGCGATACGGATGTCACTTATTATTGATATCTACATAGATTATTGATGTGAATCACACTGCTGCTCTCTCATTTAGCTAACCTATGGATTAACAGCTGCATAGTGAGGATCCCAGTCTATGGATTAACAGCTGCATAGTGAGGATCCCAGCCTATGGATTAACAGCTGCATAGTGAGGATCCCAGCCTATGGATTAACAGCTGCATAGTGAGGATCCCAGCCTATGGATTAACAGCTGCATAGTGAGGATCCCAGCCTATGGATTAACAGCTGCAGAGTGAGGATCCCAGCCTATGGATTAACAGCTGCATAGTGAGGATCCCAGCCTATGGATTAACAGCTGCATAGTGAGGATCCCAGCCTATGGATTAACAGCTGCAGAGTGAGGATCCCAGCCTATGGATTAACAGCTGCATAGTGAGGATCCCAGCCTATGGATTAACAGCTGCATAGTGAGGATCCCAGCCTATGGATTAACAGCTGCAGAGTGAGGATCCCAGCCTATGGATTAACAGCTGCAGAGTGAGGATCCCAGCCTATGGATTAACAGCTGCATAGTGAGGATCCCAGCCTATGGATTAACAGCTGCATAGTGAGGATCCCAGCCTATGGATTAACAGCTGCAGAGTGAGGATCCCAGCCTATGGATTAACAGCTGCAGAGTGAGGATCCCAGCCTATGGATTAACAGCTGCATAGTGAGGATCCCAGCCTATGGATTAACAGCTGCATAGTGAGGATCCCAGCCTATGGATTAACAGCTGCATAGTGAGGATCCCAGCCTATGGATTAACAGCTGCATAGTGAGGATCCCAGCCTATGGATTAACAGCTGCATAGTGAGGATCCCAGCCTATGGATTAACAGCTGCATCGTGAGGATCCCAGCCTATGGATTAACAGCTGCATAGTGAGGATCCCAGCCTATGGATTAACAGCTGCATAGTGAGGATCCCAGCCTATGGATTAACAGCTGCATAGTGAGGATCCCAGCCTATGGATTAACAGCTGCATCGTGAGGATCCCAGCCTATGAATTAAAAGTGGGGCTTTTATTACTCAATCTAATTCATGCTAATAAACTCATAAGAAAAATAAATCCATAGGCCTAATGCACATATGCTCAAACTCTTTTTTTGATAGATTTATAGGGCAATCTGTAGTCACTACTACGTTTTTGGAATTATAAATTATATATTCATTGATTCTTGAAGAATATACAGTGGGGCAAAAAAGTATTTAGTCAGCCACCAATTGTGCAAGTTCTCCCACTTAAAAAGATGAGAGAGGCCTGTAATTTTCATCATAGGTACACTTCAACTATGACAGACAAAATGAGAAAAAACATCCAGAAAATCACATTTTATGATTTTTAATGAATTTATTTGCAAATTATGGTGGAAAATAAGTATTTGGTCAATAACAAAAGTTTATCCCAATACTTTGTTACATACCATTTGTTGGCAATGACAGAGGTCAAACGTTTTCTGTAAGTCTTCACAAGGTTTTCACACACTGTTGCTGGTATTTTGGCCCATTCCTCCATGCAGATCTCCTCTAGAGCAGTGATGTTTTGGGGCTGTTGCTGGGCAACATGGACTTTCAACTCCCTCCAAAGATTTTATATGGGGTTGAGATCTGGAGACTGGCTAGGCCACTCCAGGACCTTGAAATGCTTCTTACGAAGCCACTCCTTCGTTGCCCGGGCGGTGTATTTGGGATCATTGTCATGCTGAAAGACCCAGCCACGTTTCATCTTCAATGCCCTTGCTGATGGTAGGCTTTGTTACATTGGTCCCAGCTCTTTGCAGGTCATTCACTAGGTCCCCCCGTGTAGTTCTGGGATTTTTGCTCACCGTTCTTGTGATCATTTTGACCCCACGCGGTGAGATCTTGCCGTGGAGCCCCAGCTCAAGGGAGATTATCAGTGGTCTTGTATGTCTTCCATTTCCTAATAATTGCTCCCACAGTTGATTTCTTCAAACCAAGCTGCTTACCTATTGCAGATTCAGTCTTCACAGCCTGGTGCAGGTCTACAATTTTGTTTCTGGTGTCCTTTGACAGCTCTTTGGTCTTGGCCATAGTGGAGTTTGGAGTGTGACTGTTTGAGGTTGTGGACAGGTGTCTTTTATAGTGATAACAAGTTCAAACAGGTGCCATTAATACAGGTAATGAGTGGAGGACAGAGGACCCTCTTAAAGAAGTTACAGGTTTGTGAGAGCCAGAAATCTTGCTTGTTTGTAGGTGACCAAATACTTACTTTCCACCATCATTTGCAAATAAATTCATTAAAAATCCTACAATGTGATTTTCTGGATTTTTTTTTCTCATTTTGTCTGTCATAGTTGAAGTGTACCTATGATGAAAATTACATCCGTCTCTCATCTTTTTAAGTGGGAGAACATGCACAATTGGTGGCTGACTAAATACTTTTTTGCCCCACTGTAACTAATACATGCCACATGAGCTTAGTTCAACTGTCATACTCCATGAGTACCCAAAATAGAGGCTTGTTTTACTCCAATGTTTGGAAACATTGTAAACGTAAACAAACACTGAATACTAGCCTAAAAACATTGTTAAAACAAACCTTTTGATATCATGAGTGGTAAATCCTTGCATCCATAGCTCTGTCTATTAATCTGAGAGTGGTTCCATTTCTCCAGGCCCATCCCTCAGCTTTTTACCAAAACATTTTCCCTTTAAACAGCTGTATATTATCAAGATATCAAAGTGTCACAAAAAAAGGTAAACAATAGGCCTATAGCAAATGCAGCATATGCCATTCATTTTTCACATGTAAATAGCACTTTTTAGTAGTGCTCAAGGCATGCCATTCCATGAGCGCAGCATTTATTTTTCAACTTGAATCATGTCCTCCATGACAACAAAATCATAAACAACAGAGTTGGGCTGCCTAATAAGTCCTTAGTTTTGGGGTCATGCTCGGGTAAAACAATTAGGCTAATCTGTACTTCCATATTGCCAAGTTGTCACGTTCTGACCTTAGTTCCTTTGTTTTTGTCTTTGTTTTAGTATGGTCAGGGCGTGAGTTGGGGTAGGCAGTCTATGCTTGTTTTTCTATGTTGGTTTTTGAGTTTGGCCTAGTATGGTTCTCAATCAGAGGCAGCTGTCAATTGTTGTCCCTGACTGAGAATCATACTTAGGTAGCCTGGGTTTCACTTTTGGATTGTGGGTGTTTGTTTCCGTGTGAGTGTTTTGGCCACACGGTACTGTTTCGGTTTTGTAAATTCACGTTGTTATTTTCTGTTTAGTGTTCTGAGTTTGAATTAAAAATCTTCATGAACACTTACCACGCTGAGCTTTGGTCCGATCCTTACTCCTCCTCAGACTTTGGTTTTTAATGTAAAAATATAATTTAATCATATTATTATATGCAGTAGAAAGCGATGGGTTAGAAGAAAATCATAAAGTAAAATTTAACATCCATATATGGCCAGCTATGTAAACTTTACCATTGATTTATCCTGCAATATATGTCGTGCAATTGGTAACATACATTTTCTAACATGTCTTCTTCTAACGCCTCTTAAGGGGAAAGGAATCTAAATGTAACGGGATTACGTTACTGAGTTTGGGTAATCCAAACTAGTAACTTTATCAAATTACATTCAGGAAATAACCCAACCCTGAAATTCATTATATGAAAGTTATCCTGTTGCATTGGTGTCATAAGTGAGAACTCAAACTCAAGAAATGGAGGACACTTTTATCAGGATTAATTTAGTCCATTAGATTCCATTTTGTTACGTTACAGCCTTATACTAAAATTGATTAAATATTATATAAGATATAAGAAAAGAAAATGTTGAAAAAGTCAAGGGGTCTGAATACTTTTCTAATGCAGTGTATTTGTCATGTTTCTAAATGTTTTGTCATTATACCCTCTCTTTGACATTGTTACTAATCCTAATCAGTTACAGCTCATTTCTGAAACATTGTCACAGCTTCTGTCACATTAACCTTTACAAAAGACCGAAATATGCACTCTATGGGCCGGTTTCTGAGACTAAAAAGCATAGTTATAGACTAAAAAGCAAACTCAATACAGATTCTCCATTTAAAGTGCTATTTTGTCCAGGACTAGGCTTAATCTGTGTTCCGGAAATCGCCCCTATGTGTAAGTCACTTGAATTACCTCCAGTAACTCTGAGGCTATTAAGACAGAAGTTTGTCAAAGTGAAACTTTTACACATTGTAGCACTAATACCAATGGCAAGTTACAGTTAATGTTCCTAATACCCTTTATGATTGGGATTCTGCAGCTAGAGAAAGGCTACCAAACCCACTGAGAAGCACAAACCAAGCTTCAGTCATGGCAGCAATGAGAAATACTTTATCTGATCAAATGAAGTTCCCATGAGAATCTGAATATAACTAGGTGTCCACTAAAGGACTGTCCTAATATGAACACCGTAATACAGTATGAAAGCTAAACCAAAACCTTTGTTTTCGGTGAAAGATTATAATACAATGATTTTGACTTGTTACTGTATTTTTCATATGTAAAACCCACAGTTCTTGAATCTTGAGAGACATTTCAAACATAACCAAATGAACTTTAGACACCTTTATTAATGAAGGTACCATATCAAGTCTCTTTATTGACATTCAAAAAGCAACACCCAGCAAAGAAGCTGTCGAAAGGAGTTGTTAAATAATTAAGATGGGTATTGCTATGGATCTGTATGCAGAAAAAAGGATTTAATTACTCATCCTATCCTTGAACAGCTCTTTAAAAACAGAAAAGAAACAAGTGATTGAAATATCTTTGAACATCTTCCATGTAGTTCAAGAAGGACAGAGGATGGGGGAGATGAGGAAGAAGAGAAGCTTGATCACAGATAAGACCTCTTCCTCCCTAAGGACTGCTCAGGGATTTAGAATGGCATACGAGTTTTCTAATCAACCATCTGCACAATTCACTCTGCTCCTCCTCTCACTTCTCCTCTTCTTCTCTCCTCTCCCCTTCTCCTCTTCTCCTCTCCCCCTCTCCTCTCCCCTTATCCTCTCCTCTCCCCTTCTCCTCTTCTCTCCCCCTCTCCTCTCCTTCCCCCTTTCCCCATCTCCTCTCCTCCTCTCCGCTTCTCATTTCCTTCTCTCCTCTCCCCCTCTCCTCCTTCTCTCCTCCTCTCCTCTCTGCAGTCAGAGTGGTGGGGTGAGATGTGGTGTGATGCCTCACCAGGCTCCATCAAACCCAGCAGATCAGATAGTGTCTGGGTCAGCTGCACGGCCAGAGGTGTGAGGCTGGAGGCTCGGTCATCTGTGACGATGCATGTCCAGAGGTTTGAGGCTGAAGGCTGAAGGCTGAGGGGGACTGACAGGGAGAGAGGTGTGAGACTGAGGGGGGATGACAGGAGGAGAGAGGTGTGAGGCTGAGATTGAGGCTGAGGGGGGTTGACAGGGAAAGGTATGAGGGTGGAAGCTAAGGCCGAGGCTGAGGGGGCTGACAAGAAGAGAAGTGTGAAGGTGGAGACTGAGGCTGAGGTGGGCTGACAGCGAGAGGTGTGAGGGTGGAGGCTGAGGCAGAGGCTGAGAGTGGGCTAAGGGGGGCTGACAGGGAGAGGTGTGAAGTGAGGGTGGAGGCTGAGGCTGAGGGAGACTGACAGGGAGAGATGTGTGAGGGTGGAGGATGAGGCTGAGCGTGAGGGCGATTGACGGAGAGCACATGGCTCAGGAGGGCTGGCAGGGAGAGGTGGGTGAATATGATGAGAAAACAGGTGATAAACTGCTCTGTAGTTCACAGCGGAGTAATTGGAAGCTGCCTCTTGATCACACTTGAATATTCAAGTCAGGCTGTGAGTTTGTCCTTTGAGTAGGTTGAATATTCAAGTCAGGCTGTGCATTTGTCCTTTGATTGGGTTGAATATTCAAGTCAGGCTGTGAGTTTGTCCTTTGATTATGTTGGTATCAATTTGTAGAAAATGAAGTGTTCAGTTTGTGTTGCTGTAGTTTGTTGACTGGAAGTACATGAATCCCTCTCTCCTCTTTCCTTTCCTTCACACAGCAGACAACCAGAAATGAACAGCAGAAAAACCCAGGTAGCATTGGCATCTCCATAAAGAGCTCAGTGGATAGACCTGTGAACTCAGGTGTGAATATGGACATGTGTACATAAATGTCATATCTTTCAAACATTTTCACAATTAATACGATAAAGTGGTTCGCAGATAGTCACTGCCGTGTTGGATTACGAGGAATATTGATCGCTCTGTGAAGAAAAAAGACACGGGACTGATCATCATTAAAAAAATAGCATCATCGAACCTCATGAGGACAAGTGTTTTACCCAGAATACCATGCATTTGGGAGCTCAGCATTGTTTTTGCTCCGTACCAATCATAATAGAACCACAGCTTGGATAGCAATCCCAACACAACAGTGGCGCAACATTTAGGCAGGAGCAATGCCTTTGTCAGATCCATTCAACTGTTGTGCATCTGTAGTCTACGTTGAGTGTTTTGTGCAAATAGCCTACCCATGAATCCTCATTCATCTATTATCCATCATGATGATAGTATGTACATTGTCCATATTAGGACATCCTCAGTCTCTGCAGGAGTTGGGGAAATCCTAATATGGACACTGTATATAATGAACAACGGAGATGCTGTATTTGCAGAGTTTCAGTGTTTATCTGAATGGAAAGTGGGAGAACATTTCCCAACACTTTATTAACAATTCAATGACATTATACAGTTGCTTTATTGATTTGTCATTATGACTTGAAAAAGCGGGGACCCATAAAAAGTCATTAGATGCTACAGCAGGCTGGGAAAGAACAGCACGCTGCCTGATGCCACGGATCGTAGCGCTTCCGCAGCACGTTCTTTGGAGTCACTTCAGCACCATATGCCGCTGCATCTCCGCCTTGACCTCCGACATGTGTCTGATGGTGTGGTGCTCGACGATGTGCACATTAGAGCTGTTTCCTTCTGGTGCTGCTAGAGGCAGGTGGAACACACACACACACAGGTGTGATTACTTTGATTACTTTCAATCCATTACAATGAGCCCGTCCTTCTATTGCTCCTCCCACCAGCCTCCTCTGACACACACAGTGGCAGAGCAGGTTGGCTCTTTATGATTGTCTACCAGCTTTCTGCACGCTACTAGAAAAACAAGTCAACTAAATGCCTTACACTCCAGACGTGTCCGCTGCATAATGGAAGAGAGACAGCCATCAGAACGCAACACAAAGCATCGACCCCTTCCCTTGTTTCTTTAAACTTGCCAGTGTGATTTCAGTCCTGGTTGTGAAAGTTAATAAGACGTTCCGGAACTTTGAGAACTATGTAAGTATTTTTTAAACCTCCCGCTTTGGGCAGGATGTGTCAATGTATAGTTCATGCATGCATAGTCTATGAGCAAAATCACAGTTATTCCTCAATTACACATGAAATTCCTAGTTTGAAGCAACTGTTTTCTGGAAGCTTTGTGGCACCATTTTGAGAACTGCACACTTGGCCCACGTGGGCCAGGCACCTTGCAATTCGAGTTCCAGGCAATAGGTTTTCGCTCGCACGAAGGGGAATCTAACAGAGAATTACTGTTTCCGATTTTTTGCTGCTGCAGTAATGAGCTTGCTAGGAGTATGTATATAAATCTTCTTAGGGCTAGGCCCCTTTTTTTCTCCACTTCCTGTCTGAATGACGTGCCCAAAGTAAACTGCCTGTTACTCAGGCCCTGAAGCCAGGATATGCATATAGTTGGTACCATTGGAAAGAAAACACGTTGAAGTTTGTAGAAATGTTAAAATAATGTAGGAGACTATAACACAATAGATATGGTAGGAGAAAATCCAAAGAAAAAACAACCAGATTTGTTTTATTTTGAG
This sequence comes from Oncorhynchus kisutch, assembly GCF_002021735.2. NCBI lineage: Eukaryota > Metazoa > Chordata > Actinopteri > Salmoniformes > Salmonidae > Oncorhynchus > Oncorhynchus kisutch. Next base: position 33,138,615 of record NC_034194.2, on the reverse strand, counting down.
AGACCATCCTCTTAAAATTGCAAGAGAAAGGTCATATTAAAAATTAGCTCCCTGAATATAATTCCTATGGCTTCCACGAGCTGTCAGCAGTCTATGTTCAAGGTTTCAGGCTTGTCTTGGAAATTCGTGTTTGCGAGCGCCATGAAGACATTACGCACCTGTTAAAATCGGTTTCCTATTGAACATCGTAAGTATTATAGGTTGATTACATTTTACATTTTATTTTATTTACTCTGAGGAGTAAATAGAAACATATTTTGACTTGTAGAAACAAAGTTTAGGGGTAATTTTTCGGATTCCTTTCTCTGCGAATTGAACGAGTGGATTACTCAAATTGATGGCGCCAACTAAACAGACCTTTTGGGATATAAAGATTTCATCTAACAAACGACACTACATGTTATAGCTGGGACCCTTTGGATGACAAATCAGAGGAAGATTTTCAAAAAGTAAGTGAATATTTAATTGTTATATGTGAATGTATGAAACCTTTGCCGGTGGAAAAATATTTTGATGTGGGGCGCTGTCCTCAAACAATTGCATGGCATGTTTTTGCTGTAACAGCTACTGTAAATCAGACAGTTCAGTTAGATTAACAAGAATTTAAGCTTTCAGTCGATATAAGACACTTATATGTACATACATTTTTAAAATCCATAATATTTATGATTATTTATTTGAATTGCGCGCCCTCCAGTTTCACCGGAAGTTGTCCTGCTAGCGGGACACCGATCCAGTACAGTGCCTTTCGGAAAGTACTCAGACCCCTTAGGCCAAATAGTTATATCAGAACAGAATATGAATTATCATGGTCTGAGTGTCTTTAGGTGCCTTTTGGCAAACTCCAAGTGGGCTGTCATGTGCCTTTTACTGAGGAGTGGCATCCATCTGGCCACTCTACCATAAAGGCCTGATTGGTGGAATGCTGATTGGACATGATTTGGAAAGGCACTGTCTATATAAGGTCCCACAGTTGACATTGCATGTTAGAACATAAACCAAGCCATGATGTCAAAGGAATTGTCCGTAGATCTCCGAGACATCATTGTGTTGAGGCACAGATCTGGGGAAGGGTACCAAAAAATGTATGTAGCATTGAAGGTCCCCAAGAACACAGTGGCCTCCATCATTCTTTTTATTTTTATTTTTTATTTCACCTTTATTTAACCAGGTAGGCTAGTTGAGAACAAGTTCTCATTTGCAACTGCGACCTGGCCAAGATAAAGCATAGCAGTGTGAGCAGACAACAAAGAGTTACACATGGAGTAAACAATTAACAAGTCAATAACACAGTAGAAACCAAAGGGGGAGTCTATATACAATGTGTGCAAAAGGCATGAGGAGGTAGGCAAATAATTACAATTTTGCAGATTAACACTGGAGTGATGAATGATCAGATGGTCATGTACAGGTAGAGATATTGGTGTGGAAAAGAGCAGAAAAGTAAATAAATAAAAACAGTATGGGGATGAGGTAGGTGAAAAAGGGTGGGCTATTTACCAATAGACTATGTACAGCTGCAGCGATCGGTTAGCTGCTCAGATAGCTGATGTTTGAAGTTGGTGAGGGAGATAAAAGTCTCTTCAGCGATTTTTGCAATTCGTTCCAGTCACAGGCAGCAGAGTACTGGAACGAAAGGCGGCCAAATGAGGTGTTGGCTTTAGGGATGATCAGTGAGATACACCTGCTGGAGCGCGTGCTACGGATGGGTGTTGCCATCGTGACCAGTGAGCTGAGATAAGGCGGAGCTTTACCTAGCATGGACTTGTAGATGACCTGGAGCCAGTGGGTCTGGCGACGAATATGTAGCGAGGGCCAGCCGACTAGAGCATACAAGTCGCAGTGGTGGGTGGTATAAGGTGCTTTAGTGACGAAACGGATGGCACTGTGATAGACTGCATCCAGTTTGCTGAGTAGAGTGTTGGAAGCCATTTTGTAGATGACATCGCCGAAGTCGAGGATCGGTAGGATAGTAAGTTTTACTAGGGTAAGCTTGGCGGCGTGAGTGAAGGAGGCTTTGTTGCGGAATAGAAAGCCGACTCTTGATTTGATTTTCGATTGGAGATGTTTGATATGAGTCTGGAAGGAGAGTTTGCAGTCTAGCCAGACACCTAGGTACTTATAGACGTCCACATATTCTAGGTCGGAACCATCCAGGGTGGTGATGCTAGTCGGGCATGCGGGTGCAGGCAGCGACCGGTTGAAAAGCATGCATTTGGTTTTACTAGCGTTTAAGAGCAGTTGGAGGCCACGGAAGGAGTGTTGTATGGCATTGAAGCTTGTTTGGAGGTTAGATAGCACAGTGTTCAAAGACGGGCCGAAGGTATATAGAATGGTGTCGTCTGCGTAGAGGTGGATCAGGGAATCGCCCGCAGCAAGAGCAACATCATTGATATACACAGAGAAAAGAGTCGGCCCGAGAATTGAACCCTGTGGCACCCCCATAGAGACTGCCAGAGGACCAGACAGCATGCCCTCCGATTTGACGCACTGAACTCTGTCTGCAAAGTAATTGGTGAACCAGGCAAGGCAGTCATCCGAAAAACCGAGGCTCCTGAGTCTGCCGATAAGAATATGGTGATTGACAGAGTCGAAAGCCTTGGCAAGGTCGATGAAGACGGCTGCACAGTACTGTCTTTTATCGATGGCGGTTATGATATCGTTGAGTACCTTGAGTGTGGCTGAGGTGCACCCATGACCGGCTCGGAAACCAGATTGCACAGCGGAGAAGGTGCGGTGGGATTCGAGATGGTCAGTGACCTGTTTGTTGACTTGGCTTTCGAAGACCTTAGATAGGCAGGGCAGGATGGATATAGGTATGTAACAGTTTGGGTCCAGGGTGTCTCCCCCTTTGAAGAGGGGGATGACTGCGGCAGCTTTCCAATCCTTGGGGATCTCAGACGATATGAAAGAGAGGTTGAACAGGCTGGTAATAGGGGTTGCGACAATGGTGGCAGATAGTTTCAGAAATAGAGGGTCCAGATTGTCAAGCCCAGCTGATTTGTACGGGTCCAGGTTTTGCAGCTCTTTCAGAACATCTGCTATCTGGATTTGGTTAAAAGAGAACCTGGAGAGGCTTGGGCGAGGAGCTGCGGGGGGGGCGGAGCTGTTGGCCGAGGTTGAAGTAGCCAGGTGGAAGGCATGGCCAGCCGTTGAGAAATGCTTATTGAAGTTTTCGATAATCATGGATTTATCAGTGGTGACCGTGTTACCTAGCCTCAGTGCAGTGGGCAGCTGGGAGGAGGTGCTCTTGTTCTCCATGGACTTCACGGTGTCCCAGAACTTTTTGGAGTTGGAGCTACAGGATGCAAACTTCTGCCTGAAGAAGCTGGCCTTAGCTTTCCTGACTGACTGCGTGTATTGGTTCCGGACTTCCCTGAACAGTTGCATATCACGGGGACTATTCGATGCTATTGCAGTCCGCCACAGGATGTTTTTGTGCTGGTCGAGGGCAGTCAGGTCTGGGGTGAACCAAGGGCTGTATCTGTTCTTAGTTCTGCATTTTTTGAACGGAGCATGCTTATCTAAAATGGTGAGGAAGTTACTTTTGAAGAATGAAAGAAGTTTGGAACCAACAAGACTCTTCCTAGAGCTGGCCACCCGGCCAAACTGAGCAATTGGGGGAGAAAGGCCTTGGTCAGTGAGGTGACCAAGAACCCGATGGTCACTCTGACAGAGCTCAAGAGTTCCTCTGTGGAGATGGGAGAACCTTCCAGAATGACAACCCTCTCTGCAGCACTCCACCAATCAGGCCTTTATTGTAGAGTGGCCAGACAGAAGCCACTCCTCAGTAAAGGCACATGACAGCCCACTTGGAGCTTGCCAAAAGGCACCTAAAGACTCTCAAACCATGAGACAAAGGATTCTCTGGTCTGATGATACCAAGATTTAGCTGTTTGGCCTGATTGCCAAGCGTCACGTCTGGAGGAAACCTGCCATTATCCCTACAGTGAAGCATTGTGTTGGCAACATCATGCTGTGGGGATGTTTTTCAGCATCAGGGACTGGGAAACTAGTCAGGATTGAGGGGAAGATGAATGGAGCAAAGTACAGAGATATCCTTGATGTAAACCTTCTCCAGAGTGCTCAGGACATCAGACTGGGATGAAGATTCACCTTCCAACAGGACAACAACCCTGACAACCCTGACAACACAGTCAAGACAACACAGGAGTGGTTTCGGAATGCCCTTGAGTTTCCCGGGCCAGAGCCTGGACTTGAACCCGTTCAAACTTCTCTGGAGAGACCTGAAAATAGCTGTGCAGCGAAGCTCCCCATCCAACCTGACAGAACTTGAGAGGATCTTCAGAGAATAATGGGATAACCTCTCCAAATACAAGCTTGCAGCATCATACCCAAGAAGACTCAAGGCTGTAATCGCTTCCAAATGTGCTTCAATAAAGTACTGAGGAATGGGTCTGACTACTTATATAAATTTGATATTTTTATACATTTGCAAAAATTTAAAAATAGATTAACATGTCCACCAAAATAATACCAAAATATATGCTTGCTTTATCAACTTCCAAAAAGCATTTGATTCCATGTGGCATACAGGACTGTTCTACAAAGTTATTGAAAGTGGTGTAGGGGGTAAAACATGACATAATTAAATCAATGTATACTGGCAATACGTGCAGCGTTAAAATTGGTAAGAAAATAACAGAATTCTTTAACCAGGGGCGGGGCCTTCGCCAGGGTTGCAATCTGAGCCCTGCACTTTTCAATATTTACATTAACGAATTGGCCACTATTCTGTACACACTAAAATTACTTAGGTTTAAAAATAAGCTCAACTGGACACCTTAATGAGGCAGTGAATGAGCTGAGAGAGAAAGCACGCAGGGCATTCTACGCCATTAAAAAGCTAATTCAAATTGAAATACCTATTATAATTTGGCTAAAACTAATTGAATATGTCATTTAACCAATTGCACTTTATAGCAGCGAGGTGTGGGGTCCACTTGCAAAACAAGATTTCATCAAATGGGACAAACACCCCATTGAAACCCTGCATGCAGAGTTCTGTAAGATTCTCCTACATGTCCAGAGGAAAACTACAATCAATGCATGCAGGGCAGAATCAGGCCAATATCCACGAACAATAAAAACTAAAAAAAGAGCAATTAAGTTTTAGAAACATCTAAAATACAGTGACCGCTTCTCATATCATTACCAAGCCCTGCAATGCCAAGAGCTGAGCAAAGAAAAGAGTACCCTCATCCAGCTGGTCCTGGGGCTGAGTTCACAAACCTGTTCTACTAACGCACTGAAGCCTCTGGACCACAACATCCAATCAATCAGGATAAACCAAATTACAACACAGTCAAAACAAAACTATATTGCTTATTGGGAAACACAAACACAAGCACAAAGCAAAATGCAGTGCTATCTGGCCCTAAATCGACAGTACACCGTGGCTAAATATTTGACCATGGTTACTGATCAAAACCTTAGAAAAACCTTGACAAAGTACAGGCTCAGTGAGCACAGCCTTGCCATTGAGAAGGGTAGACACAGGAAAACCTGTCTCCCTGTAGAGAAAAGGCTGTGCAACCACTGCACAACAGCAGAACCTGAGACGGAGCTGCATTTCCTGACAAAATGAAAAAAATATAAAACAATTAGAGAGTGTCATTTCCCCAAATGTGAAACCCTTATTCAAGGTTTCAAAGACCTCTCTGATGAGGATCGGCTACCCGTCCTGTTGGGGGAGGACGCAGAGAGCTGTGGGTTGGCAGCGCACTACATTGCTGCCTGCCATAAGTTGAGGGACAGTGTCTGACAGACCAATCAACCTGCACATGTCCTCTACTGTATGCTTATTGTTATTGTTGAACATATGGTAATTTTGACCCTTGGTTATTGTTGTTACTGTTGTCCCGTTGACAATTTTGATTCTCATTTTAATTTACTTTTTATATTGTAAATATCCAAAATAAGCTTTGGCAATATGTACATTGTTACGTCAGAGAGAGAGAGAGAGAGAGAGAGAGCAATGACGCAGTGGACATATCTGTACATATGTGACGTACTACGACACTTTTCGGGTACCCGTTTTGGCTCTTGAGTGCTACTTTCAGAACTCCTGGCTAAAATGTTTGCAAATATTTTAGAAAATCTTTTCAACTCAGTAGCTTATGTCTCCACTTTAATCTACATGTAGATCTCTTTGATGCTACAGCTAGTGGAGATAGACACACACATACAGAAACAGAGAACCTTCCTCGTTTTGATGAGGGTGGCAGCAGTAACAGAGAACCTTTACAGGCTCGTTGTGATGAGGGAGGCAGCATTAACAGAGAACCTTTACAGGCTCGTTGTGATGAGGGAGGCAGCAGTAACAGAGAACCTTTACAGGCTCGTTGTGATGAGGGAGGCAGCAGTAACAGAGAACCTTTACAGGCTCGTTGTGATGAGGGAGGCAGCAGTAACAGAGAACCTTTACAGGCTCGTTGTGATGAGGGAGGCAGCAGTAACAGAGAACCTTTACAGGCTCGTTGTGATGAGGGAGGCAGCAGTAACAGAGAACCTTTACAGGGTCCTTGTGATGACGGAGGCAGCAGTAACAGAGAACCTTTACAGGCTCGTTGTGATGAGGGAGGCAGCAGTAACAGAGAACCTTTACAGGCTCGTTGTGATGAGGGAGGCAGCATTAACAGAGAACCTTTACAGGCTCGTTGTGATGAGGGAGGCAGCAGTAACAGAGAACCTTTACAGGGTCCTTGTGATGAGGGAGGCAGCAGTAACAGAGAACCTTTACAGGGTCCTTGTGATGAGGGAGGCAGCAGTAACAGAGAACCTTTACAGGCTCGTTGTGATGAGGGAGGCAGCAGTAACAGAGGTATAATGTTTTTTCAGCATTCCACGGCCTTGTGTAGGAAACTGTATGTCACAAATGATCAGTCTGCCTTTTGGTGGGATTGACCTGAGCAGGAAATATTTAAGTGGCTCATGCATACACGGAATAGGTAGCAGCACATCAACCAGCCTGGCAGATCTCTCAGGTGTGCTAGCATGACAGCCACGGTTGCACACGCTGCAACTGACTGCTCCAAAATGGTCGGGCTAGAACCTTAGTGATAACTTCCATATAAAATATGGTTAGCACTCACTTTAAATTCTGTCTCCATAATGCATTGTAATTACATTTATAACACCTACAATCATCTTTTACCCGATCTAATGTGATATATTCTCCTACATTCATTTCACATTTCCACAAAGTGTTTCCTTTCAAATGGTATCAAGAACGTTCATATCCTTTCTTCAGGTCCTGAGCTACAGGCCGTTAGATTTGGGTATGTCATTTTAGGCGAAAATGGAAAAAAAGGAGCGGATCCTTCTATCGCTATGTCCCACCATTTGGTATTTGTTCTATAAAGACATGAATGATAGATAATATATTTCTGACCTGTGGTCCTCTGTCTAATCAGATATTGGAGGACCATGGTTCTGGTATAAGGGGTATTGGGTTGATGTGGTGTGTTATTTTAATATGATTTATTTTAACCGTTATTTAACCAGGAAGGGCTCATTGAGATTTAAAATCTATTTTTCAAGAGCGTCCTGGCCAAAATAGGCAGCACCAAGTCATTACAAAAATGACAGACAAACAACATGAAAAACTACAAGTAATCTGGTAAAAACCATAGAACTCACAACAGTATAACAAAATCAAAAACATCAAATTAAAAACATTGACAGGTCAGTCTCAAGATCATTCATCAGTGATTTAAAAATACCAATCGGGACAAGTCCTTCCAGTTTAAAAGTATTTTGTAAGGCGTGCCAAGACGATGGCGCAGAGTACATAAAAGCCCTTTTACCAAATTCAGTTCGGACATTTGGAACAGTTAGCAGGATAAAGTCCAGCGAACGAAGAGAGTACCCACCACATTTCTGAACAATAAAAATGCCCAAATAAAAAGGTAGTAAACCCAAAATGGCCTTGTAAATAAAAGTATACCAGTGCCTGAGCCTACGAGTGACTAGAGAAGGCCAGCCAACCCTGGTATACAAAGTGCAGTGGTGCGTAAGGGTTTTGCAGTTTAAAATAAATCTCAAAGTGCCATGGTAAAGGGTGTCAATTGATCTCAAACACTGAGCGGAAGCATTCATATATAAAATATCCCCATAGTCTAGTAAAGGCATAAATGTAGCTGATACTAGCCTCCTTCTGGCTTCAAAAGAAAAACAGGCCTTATTCCTAAAATAAAATCCCAATCCCAAAGACCGTAGAACTATATAGAACATAGAACTATATAGACCGTAGAACTATATAGACCGTAGAACTATATAGACCGTAGAACTATATAGACCAAAGCCATGACTGTTGTTAACACAAAGGACTGGAGAGGATTAGACCTACTCACCATTATCCTACAATTGTTGATTCAGTCAAAAACCATCACTGATCCCCCAAGACAACTAACAATTACACCTGCAATTTTTTCTACTCCTTCTTTCAAATATTTTGTATTTTTTCCCACCCAAACCTATCAGATACCAGAGGTAAAGTAAATCAACTTAGTTTGTCCGTTGTGCTTTAATTGTATTTGAGGGTTTAAAAGGTCCCTAATACTTTAACCCTAATACTTTAACCCCCAATAACAGTGACATTGGATCATCTGGAGCAGTGTGTTGAGAAGATGATTGAATGCTGCAGAGCCCATAATGCACTCTTTGCACTGGTCAGCCCCTGGGATGAGTGTGTGTGGAGACTGGATCAGGTCAAGATCTCCTAGTTTCCCTTCGAAAGTCGCCAAATTATGGATGGATGTTTTTTGTTTCTTTTGTTGAGGAAGGCATATATCAGGGCCTTTCAATCATCAGTGTCATGGAATCCATCACACTTGGCTTTAAATAGTGTTTAAAATGATTTTAAATACTTTAGCTGGGCTTGATTGAGCCTGCCTGTCGCCATGGAAACAAAAGAGTAGTTGCAGAAGTGCCAACCCCGCCCATCTGACACTCTAGGCAGGCTAAAGCAAACACTTATAGTCTTTGAAAGATTTCAAATAGTATTTGAACCCAGATCCATGCAGCCAACATTACACTCTTTTTTAAACATTCAATTCTCATAACAGATGTGCTAGTACGTAAATTCCCCTTCCATCCCTCCCTCCCACCCATCCCTGCACCGCTATGTCTTCCTTAATGTATCTGTGCTGCGTGTGAAATTCCCTCAGACACTCCTTTTGTTTGGGGACCAGAGTGGGTTTCTTTCATATCAGGCTCCATTAACGAGCACAGATCCAGGGGAGTGAGAACAATCAGGAGGTGAACACATGGAGGCTATGGGGACACTCCACCACACCACAGCTGCATGCCACACCCTGCCATCGCACAGAGCATTAAATTAAAGGTGGGGAGGAGGCCATACGGTTCGGCTCAGATTAATGCCTGAGAAATGAGTTCTCCTATTTGGAGAGAAACACTCCTGAGTAAAGCTCAGACCTAAAGCACATGAGCTATTGTGAAGAATCCTCTTGCAGAGAGTGGTACACCTGAGACATTGAGCACATGAGGTATTGTGTAGAATCTTCCAGCGTCTTCTAGTATAGCAGAGAGAAAACCTAAGCATGACTCTGAGGCCTAAAGCACATGAGCTATTGTGTAGGCTCGTACAGGAAAGAAGGGTTCTTTTGAAATTAAGAATTTAGGTGAAGTAAATGATGAAAGGTCAGCTCGGCCGGATCACAGATGGATCCCACGGCTGCCAACAAATACAGACAGTGAGTCATACAGCACATTTCAGCATTCTATCAACTCCCACATTCAAAGGCTGTTCTGTTGAGGAGAGAATAATACAATAGAGTAAGAGTAGAAGAAAAGGCCGTGGGGGAAATAGAAAGCCTCAGTGACCCCGTCAGTCCAGGTAACAGCACAGCGGAGGCTCCACTGAGCGATTTAGGCCGCACAGTTAATTCAACCTGACAGGTCCGGATTTAAAATGGGCTTCTCTTCACCTGCCCACACTGGGCCAACTCTCTCCGTCCAATCTCTTTGATGGAGGAGAGCAGTGGAGGAGAGCGGAGCGGAGTGTGCAACCTCTTTTCTGTCGAGGCCAGGCGAGGCAGCGATGTACTTTAGCTAAGGCAGGGTTCAGCGGAGGGTGTTTTATTTGAGGTGAAATGTTGCGATGTTTTCAAAGTGGACAGTCTCCCGCTCGGGGAACTGGCGAGAGATTAGAGGGTGTTATTAGAAAGCAATGAGCTGTACCACCAGAACATAATTCTCCTCCTCCTCCTGTCTGTGTGTGTGTGTGTGTGTGTGTGTGTGTGTGTGTGTGTGTGTGTGTGTGTGTGTGTGTGTGTGTGTGTGTGTGTGTGTGTGTGTGTGTGTGTGTGTGTGTGTGTGTGTGTGTGTGTGTGTGTGTGTGTCGTGTCGTGTCGTGTCGTGTCGTGTCGTGTCGTGTCATGTCGTGCGTGAGAGGGGAGAAGTGGCATCAATGTCATTGCATCAAATACAACAATGTGTTCTAGAGAGGGAGGAGGGAAAGGCTTCTTCTCTTTCTGATTCATGTTTTGTTTGTGTCTCTGCTTGGTTGCTTAGTGCTCACCTGAACTGAATCATTGATCTTCTGCTGCAGGTCCTTAAAACTCTGCCTCTGGTCAGCCTGAACCCCACCACCAAGTTTGAACACGAGCGAGCGCCAAGGCCTGGGATTGAGGGATCTGAACTTCAGATGCCTGCCTCTCCAAACTTAATTCGGGTTTGTAGTGGTGGATTAGTTTGTGTCTCTCCTACATGATGTTGCAATTTCCCCTGGTTTACTATGCCTTGCATCACATCGCCCACCCAAGATAATCATGATTCCCTCGCTAGCATCAAGGGAACAAATCAGAGAAGAGCAAAGCTGTTTCTGATTACATCAATGGTTTGAGAATGAAAAGAGTATTACAAGAAAACCCTGTTATGCATTATTGCAGGAGTTAGTAGGCATAAGTGTCTTTTAGTATTTTAGATGAGAAAACTGCTCTCATAGCCTTTATAGTAATTTCACCAACAGTGAATTAAATAAGCCTGTTCTGTTCTGCAGTGGTAGTTTTGGGGGCCATTGGACTTGTTAACATGTAGGAGAGAGAACTCTTATACCCACAAGGCTTTCCCATAATAAGGAGCTCTTCTTTTGACAGGAAATCAATTCCTTCTGTAGCCTACTTCTACTCCTATCGAAATAAATAGATATTGCCAAGTTCAGACACAAACTATAAAATACATGCAGTAATTGCAGGGGAAAATCCTGAATCTCCTCATTGCTCCCCAGTAAAAGTATCCTACATTTAGGCTATTGGTTATATGTGTATTTCACACTATGTTGAGATAAAAATCGGGGGAATACAGATGAAGGATCTTAATTTGATCTCAAATTAATATTGTACAACTGTAATTCTTGTTTAGATGTCAACCCCCAATACATGTTCATGTCAAAATCACCAATCAACTGCATTACAGTTAAAAAACAACTTTGACTACCACCACTGATTTCTGTATGCTAGCTATGCTACCAGTTTATACGAACAGGAGATAGCATTTAGCTGTAACTTCTTCTAAACCTGAACAGTGACAACTTGTTATGTTGTGCAGCAAAAACATGACTTTACTAACCACATTGTGGGCCTGTTACAATACATAAATAAGGATGGATTTGATGAATATCCACTCTGTTAGAGCAGATGTGTTGTATCAATCTGGCGTCCTTCTAATATCCCCACAGTTCGCGTTCCATTGACTTATTTACCGCACCTACAGTATGTAAACCTTGTTCCTGAACCCCCGTGTGGTCAAGAATGTGAAGTGGCTGTTACTAGTATTACCTACTATCATCTAGTGCTTGCAAAGATCTCTTAGAATGCTGTTTTAATGTCCTCTCTCAGATTCTCTACATCCTCTGCTGGGACTTTCAAGGACTGTAGCTAATGAGCTTAATTCAGTGTCACAATCAAGCCTCTTACATTTTTTTGATTTCACTTCAACTTATTAGGGCACATCTTTTGTGCTTAACATTCGGCGTAACAATGTCATTAAGCCCTTAACACATCCGTTTAGTAGGTACATATAATCTGTTCTCACACTTAGTAGGTAAATACAATCTGTTCTCACACTTAGTAGGTAAATATAATCTGTTCTCAGATTTAGTAGGTAAATACAATCTGTTCTCACACTTAGTAGGTAAATATAATCTGTTCTCAGATTTAGTAGGTAAATACAATCTGTTCTCACACTTAGTAGGTAAATATAATCTGTTCTCAGATTTAGTAGGTAAATATAATCTGTTCTCACATTTAGTAGGTAAATATAATCTGTTCTCACACTTAGTAGGTAAATATAATCTGTTCTCACACTTAGTAGGTACATATAATCTGTTCTCACACTTAGTAGGTAAATATAATCTGTTCTCACACTTAGTAGGTAAATATAATCTGTTCTCACATTTAGTAGGTAAATATAATCTGTTCTCAGATTTAGTAGGTAAATATAATCTGTTCTCAGATTTAGTAGGTAAATATAATCTGTTCTCAGATTTAGTAGGTAAATATAATCTGTTCTCACACTTAGTAGGTAAATATAATCTGTTCTCACACTTGGTAGGTAAATATAATCTGTTCTCAGATTTAGTAGGTAAATATAATCTGTTCTCACACTTAGTAGGTACATATAATCTGTTCTCAGATTTAGTAGGTACATATAATCTGTTCTCACACTTGGTAGGTAAATATAATCTGTTCTCACACTTGGTAGGTAAATATAATCTGTTCTCACACTTAGTAGGTAAATATAATCTGTTCTCACACTTGGTAGGTAAATATAATCTGTTCTCACACTTAGTAGGTAAATATAATCTGTTCTCACACTTAGTAGGTAAATATAATCTGTTCTCACACTTAGTAGGTAAATATAATCTGTTCCCACACTTAGTAGGTAAATATAATCTGTTCTCACACTTAGTAGGTAAATATAATCTGTTCTCACACTTAGTAGGTACATATAATCTGTTCTCACACTTGGTAGGTAAATATAATCTGTTCTCACACTTGGTAGGTAAATATAATCTGTTCTCACACTTGGTAGGTACATATAATCTGTTCTCACACTTGGTAGGTACATATAATCTGTTCTCACACTTGGTAGGTACATATAATCTGTTCTCACACTTGGTAGGTACATATAATCTGTTCTCACACAGAAATGGTCTTTGTACAGAAAAGGGATTAAGTCATTTGAAAAACACAAATATTTCCTTAGGTCTTATAATCATGTTTTTGAGAAAGAACAAAGTCCTTATTTCTTGTTTGTTTTGTTGCAGACTTCAAAGACAACAACTTAATTCTGGAATAGCTTTGAGGAGCTTTTGTTTCTCACCCTCTGCAGTTTTTGCTTTCAAATGGAATAGTCCTCCCCCACTGCATATTTGAAGGGACTCTCCACTTTTTATGCCTCCTTCCATCCCAGTCATGCATGGTGTGCCTGTGTAACGGAGTGATGCTTCCCAAATCTGTCCTCTGTGTGTGGGTCTCTACAGCTGTAGCACAAGGGCTCTTACTACATGCCATGACCTCAATGCCCACACTACGTTTGTCTACCATTCCCGTTCCAATCCTCTCCTCATCCCATATCTTGCCATAAAACTCGGCAACGTTTAAAAACCCAATACAAACACAGCCCATGATAATCATTCTAAGTTCATCCATCATAAAGCACAAATTGGTCGACATCGTTGTAATTATGAGAGATTGAGTTTAGGGATTGCATGGGGGAATCATTTGCTATAATTGCAGCGAACCATAAATGCATGTTTTATTGCCTTCATAAACTGTTCATGTTGCATGCTTGATGCTGTCAGAATAGTTTAGGATAACAGTGTTCGCTGTCGGTTGCTGCTGTTTTGCAGCATTACTTATTTGAGTAATAAAACACAGAAAAGACCAAATGGGAGATAATTTCCCAAGCTCCAAAATAGCTGGGGTAAAACAGTCTAATATTTTAACATGGTTGAGTTGTTATACTGTAATTTGTGTAGTTGTACCCTAGCCTTTCTGAGATAAATTATTACGTCGAATTGCCTAGAGGAATGGATCCAATTTTACAGACAGCGTCTACTGAGTTCAATCAGTGTAAATATCTCTCTCTCTCTCTCTCTCTCTCTCTCTCTCTCTCTCTCTCTCTCTCTCCATAAAGATGTTGTCTGGATGCTGAGAGATGCAGAGGGAGCTTTCAGCTCCAACTCCGATCAGCCACAATCAGCCAGACGGAGTCAGACCTGGGGAGAAGACATTAGAGAGAATATCTCACTGGATTATCCATAACATAACATAACCATAATCCATAATAATCCATAACTTTTATTATATTTTTCACAGTGCTGTGTAGTTAAGCAAAAAACAGGCTTTCATTGTGAAATGATCAATCTCATTCTTGGTGACTCCTTTGCTTTTTAGAAGAAAAAAATGGGCATTGTGACATTGTGACATTGTGAGTTAAAACCTGTTGTGACTAGGGGGCACTATTTTCATTTTTGAAGAAAAAAAACGTTCCCGTAGTACACGGGATATTTTGTCAGGACAAGATGCTAGAATATGCATATAATTGACAGCTTAGGATAGAAAACACTCTAAAGTTTCCAAAACTGTAAAAATATTGTCTGTGAGTATAACAGAACTGATGTTGCAGGTGAAAGCCTGAGAAAAATCCAATCCGGAAGTGCCTCCTGTTTTGAAAGCGCTGCGTTCCAATGAGTCCCTATTGAGCAGTGAATGGGCTATCAACCAGATTACTCTTTCTCCGTATTCCCCAAGGTCTCTACAGCATTGTGACGTAGTTTTACACATTTATGTTGAAGAATACCCGTAAGCGGCTACATTACGCAAGTGGTCACCTGGTGCTCCCAGAGAGATTCTTGTGTAAAATACAGAGGTAGCCATTACTCCAAATGGTCCTACTGAAAAACTAACTGTCCCGATGGATATATTATCGAATAGATATTTGAAAAACACCTTGAGGATTGATTATAAACAACGTTTGCCATGTATCTGTTGATATTATGGAGCTAATTTGGAATCTTTTTTGCCGTTTTCGTGACTGCAATTTCCAGGCGATTTCTTAGCCAAACGTGAGCTATTTCGCTTACAAAAATAATATTTTTGGAAAAAAGGAACATTTGCTATTTATCTGGGAATCTCGTGAGTGAAAACATCCGAAGTTCATCAAAGGTAAACGATTTAATTTGAATGCTTTTCTGATTTCCGTGACCAAGTTACCTGCTGCTAGCTGGACAAAAGGCTATGCTAGGCTATCGATAAACTTACACAAATGCTTGTCTAGCTTTGGCTGTAAAGCATATTTTGAAAATCTGAGATGACAGGGTGATTAACAAAAGGCTAAGCTGTGTCTCAATACATTTAATTTGTGATTTTCATCAATAGGAATATTTTCTAGGAATATTTATGTCCGTTGCGTTATGCTAATTAGTGTCAGGCGATGATTACGCTCCCTCATGCGGGATGGGGAGTCACTAGAGGTTTTTAAACCCCCAAGTTATTGAAAACATAATGCTTTGTGAGCTAGTGAAATAGTTGTGATTACAGGTGAGAGAAGTAACACAGGTAGACTGTTTGTGTCTATTAACTGTGATGAAGCCAGTGATTACATTTAGAGATGTTACTTTTCTTCAAAACTTCCACATTGATCTAGCTTCAGGGATCTTGCCAAAGGATGTAGAATCATTAAGAGGACACTATTTGTGACATTAAGAATGGATTTCCTTTACCGGATCTAATATTAAATGGTACCCTCCTGTTTTAGATCTTTCCAACCTGGATTTATTCAGCATGGATATATTCAACCTGGATTTTATTCAGCATTGATTTATTCAGCCTGGATTTATTCAACATGGATTTACTCAGCCTGGATTTATTAAGCATGGATTTATTCAGCATGGATTTATTCAGCATGGATATATTCAACCTGGATTTATTCAACCTGGATTTATTCAGCATAGATTTATTCAACCTGGATTTATTCAGCCTGGATTTATTCAGCCTGGAGTTATTCAGCATTTGATTTATTCAACCTGGATTTATTCAGCATTGATTTATTCAGCCTGGATTTATTCAACCTGGATTTATTAATAAGCATGGATTTATTCAGCATGGATTTATTCAACCTGGATTTATTCAACATTGATTTTATTCAGCATCGATTTATTCAACCTGGATTTATTCAGCATGGATTTATTCAACATTGATTTAATTCAACATTGATTTTTATTCAGCATTGATTTTATTCAGCATTGATTTATTCAGCATTGATTTATTCAACCTGGATTTATTCAACATGGATTTATTCAGCATTGATTTATTCAACCTGGATTTATTCAGCCTGGATTTATTCAGCATGGATTCATTCAACCTGGATTTATTCAGCCTGGATTTATTCAACGTGGGTTTATTTATTCAGCATGGATTGATTCAACCTGGATTGATTCAACCTGGATTTATTCAACCTGGATTTATTCAACCTGGATTCATTCAACCTGGATTCATTCAACATGAATTTTTTCAGCCTGGATTTAGCTGCTAAACAACAGTCTTTGCTGCTAAATAACAGTCTTATTAAAACCCACACAATAAATAACCCTGTCAAAAGACAAAAGTCCCAATTGTTCATGTGATATATTTCTCTGTGTCCCCTCATGCCAGATGTTGAATTGAACAAATCATCTATTTCATTGCACTTTTCATAGTTCAGTACTGTGAGGCAAAAGAATAGTTCCAAAAGTGCTAACACTTAAATCAAGCCCATAAAATATTTGAAAGAAAGCATGCTTGTTCAACCCAGGTCCGATGCTAGGTTAGCCACATCTGTGTTGTGATGTTGTGTTCTCACATGCACACGCCCGCACGGACGCATACACACACACACACACACACACACACACACACACACACACACACACACACACACACACACACACACACACACACACACACACCACACACACACACACACACACACACACACACACACACACACACACACACACACACACACACACACACACACACACACACACACACACACCTACTCATTCCTGGCAGACAGAGAGAGGGGGAGAGAGAGGTGGGGGTGAGAACGGGGGAGCAATCCTGAGGTCATTGCTGGCTAGCTAAAGGTCCTCTAGCTGCACTGGACATGCTGAATGATAATGTCCTGTAATGGTTTAATTTCTTTGTTTGGATTTGATGTAGTCTATGAGCTATGTAGACCTACACAACCTGAAGTTTGGTTTGAATGAATAACCACATCAGTTTTGCATGGATGGAAATACCTTGAGGATTCAACCTGAACTTTTTTAATCAATTGCCAAATTGATGTCACATTGTTTTGAGAGTTGATGAAATGAGGGGGAAATGTAATATGTAGCTAATTATAAAAACACAGAACCATACTGGCACAGTATTTAGAAATCCATTATGGCATATTTTCCATTTTGCTGCATCCTCATATGCCGGGGATTGTAACTTTCCCTGACTGCCCTCTGAGCGAGGATGACATCATTTGGACCTGGGTGTCGTGAAGACAGAATGAAATAATAATTCTAAGTTCCATATTAGTACTGGAGGAACACGCATATTCCCATGGTGCACCACTGCGACTCTGAGTTACCATTTCAAATGAGGTCACTCGCATCCTCTTGGATTCTAATGACATTTATTGATGTCTTTAATATGTTTTCCCCTTCATATGCAGTGTTATTAATGGACAGAGAGAGCAGGCTGGGGTATAGAGGCGAGGCCGCAGAGAGAGAGAGATCCCCCTCAGAGGTCTGCCATACTAATCCCTTTGGCCTGAAGCTACAGCTCAATTCAATTCTTCATTTGTCTTTTATCCTCCCTCCCTCCCTCCCTCCCTCCCTCCCTCCCTCCCTCCCTCCCTCCCTGTCTGATTCTCTGTCTGTCTGATTCTCTGTCTGTCTGTCTGATTCTCTGTCTGTCTGTCTGAGTCTCTGTCTGTCTGTCTGAGTCTCTGTCTGATTCTCTGTCTGATTCTCTGTCTGTCTGTCTGAGTCTCTGTCTGTCTGTCTGAGTCTCTGTCTGGGGGATCTGACATGCATGTGTGTGTGCATGCATATACATGTTTGTATGTGTGTGTGTGTGTGTGTGTGTATCTAAGGGTCTGGTTTCTTTGATGGTGTCAGGTGGTTCTCTTTATTGCGGTTGTCTGGCTTGAACCGAAGAGACTCCCAGAGACAGTGTGTTCTGTGTGTGAGGAGCAAAGCAGTAAGAGATGGTTCCATTGGGAAGTCAAATATTGGGAAATATCATTGGATTGGATGGAGAAGAATCAGTGAGTAGGTCAAGGTCAGGGGAGAGTCCTGTTGTAGGAATGGCAAGATGGCAAGTTTGGGTTGTATTGGCTGGAGAATGGGTCTGTAGATGCTTTGTCAGACCACTGCTTCAATACCAAAACTATATCTTCACTATCCTTCCCAGACTGAATGCTGACCTTCATATTTGTCCAACAGCATCATGTACACTATGTATTCAAAAGTATGTGGACACCCCTTCAAATGAGTGGATTCGGCTATTTCAGCCATAACCGTTGCTGACATGTGTATAAAATCAAGCACACAACCATGCAATCTACATAGACAAACATTGGCAGTAGAATGGACTTTCTGAGGAGCTCAGTGACTTTCAATGTTGCACCATCATAGGACGCCACCTTGTCAACAAGTCAGTTCATCAAATTTCTGCCCAGCTAGAGCTGCCCCAGTCAACTGTAAGTGCTGTTATTGTGGAAACGTCTAGGAGCAACAACGGCTCAGTCATGAAGTGGTAGGCCACAGAAGCTCACAGAATGTGACCGCCGAGGGCTGAAGCGCGGTTGCAACACTCACTCCCGAGTTCCAAATTGCCTCTGGAAGCAATGTCAGCACAAAAACTGTTCGTCGGGAACTTCATGAAATGGGTTTGGACGAGTACAGAAGCCTAAGATCACCATGCGCAATACCAAGCGTCGGGTGAAGTGGTGTAAGGCTCACCGCCATTGGACCCTGGAGCAGTGGAAATGCTTTTTCCTGGAATGATGAATCGCACTTCACCATCTGGCAGTCTGGCAGACGAATCTGGGTTTGGCGGATGCCAGGAGAGAGCTACCTGCCCCAATGCATAGTGTCAGCTGTAAAGTTTGGTGGAGGAAGAATAATGGTATGGTCCTGTTTTTCATTGTTCGGGTTAGGCCTCTTTAGTTCCAGTGAAGAGAAATCTTAACAATACAACAGACAAGGACATTCTAGACGATTCTATGCTTCCAACCTGGTGGTACAGTTTGGTGAAGGTCCTTTCCTGTTTCAGCATGATAATGCCCTCGTGCACAAAGCGAGGTCCATACAGAAATGGTTTGTCAAGATCGCTGTGTAAGAACTTGACTGGCTTGCACAGAGCCCTGTCCTCAACCCCATCGAAAACCTTTGGGATGAATTGGAACACCAACTGTGAGCCAGGTCTAATTGCCCAACATCAGTGCCCGAAACTCACTGTTGTTCTTGTGGCTGAATGGAAGCAAGTCCCCGCTGCAATGTTCCAACATCTAGTGTAAAGCCTTCCCAGAAGAGTGGAGGCTGTTATAGCAGCAATGTTCCCACATCTAGTGGAAAGCCTTCCCAGAAGAGTGGAGGCTGTTATAGCAGCAATGTTCCCACATCTAGTGGAAAGCCTTCCCAGAAGAGTGGAGGCTGTTACAGCAGCAATGTTCCCACATCTAGTGGAAAGCCTTCCCAGAAGAGAGGAGGCTGTTATAGCAGCAATGTTCCTACATCTAGTGGAAAGCCTTCCTAGAAGAGTGGAGGCTGTTATAACAGCAATGTACCAACATCTAGTGGAAAGCCTTCCCAGAAGAGTGGAGGCTGTTATAGCAGCAATGTTCCAACATCTAGTGGAAAGCCTTCCCAGAAGAGTGGAGGCTGTTATAGCAGCAATGTTCCAACATCTAGTGGAAAGCCTTCCCAGAAGAGTGGAGGCTGTTATAGCAGCAATGTTCCAACTTCTAGTGGAAAGCCTTCCCAGAAGAGTGGAGGCTGTTATAGCAGCAATGTTCCAACATCTAGTGGAAAGCATTCCCAGAAGAGTGGAGGCTGTTATAGCAGCAATGTTCCAACATCTAGTGGAAAGCCTTCCCAGAAGAGTGGAGGCTGTTATAGCAGCAATGTACCAATATCTAGAGGAAAGCCTTCCCAGAAGAGTGGAGGCTGTTATAGCAGCAATGTTCCAACATCTAGTGGAAAGCCTACCCAGAAGAGTGGAGGCTGTTATAGCAGCAATGTACCAACATCTAGTGGAAAGCCTTCCCAGAAGAGTGGAGGCTGTTATAGCAGCAATGTACCAACATCTAGTGGAAAGCCTTCCCAGAAGAGTGGAGGCTGTTATAGCAGCAATGTACCAACATCTAGTGGAAAGCCTTCCCAGAAGAGTGGAGGCTGTTATAGCTGAAAAGGGGGGACCAATTTCATATTAATTCCCATGATTTTGAAATGAGATGTTCGACGAGCATGTATGTACTGTATGTTCCATCTGCAGCTCTTCCGCTTTCATTTGGAGCAACAGCAGGAACACAATACACCCGGACGGACTGCAAACACACAGAGAGAGATAGTCGTCCTGATATCAACACACACAGAGAGAGAGAGACATTCCTCCTGGTATCAACAAACACAGAGAAAGAGCCTGTCCTACTGGTATCAACAAACACACACAGAGAGAGACAGTCGTCCTGGTATTGACAAACAGAGAGAGAGAGAGACATTCCTCCTGGTATCAACAAACACAGCGAGAGAGACAGTCCTCCTGGTATCAACAAATACAGAGAAAGAGACAGTCGTCCTGGTATCAACAAACACACAGAGAGAGAGACAGTCGTCCTGGTATCGACAGAGAGAGAGAGAGAAACATTCCTCCTGGTATGAACAAACACAGCGAGAGAGACAGTCCTCCTGGTATCAACAAATACAGAGAAAGAGACAGTCGTCCTGGTATCAACAAACACACAGAGAGAGAGACAGTCGTCCTGGTATCGACAGAGAGAGAGAGAGAAACATTCCTCCTGGTATGAACAAACACAGCGAGAGAGACTGTCGTCCTGGTATCAACAAATACAAAGAAAGAGACAGTCGTCCTGGTATCAACAAACATAGCGAGAGAGACTGTCGTCCTGGTATCAACAAATACAGAGAGAGAGACAGTCCTCCTGGTATCAACAAACACACAGAGAGAGAGACAGTCCAACTGGTATCAACAAATACAGAGAGAGAGACAGTCCTCCTGGTATCAACAAATACAGAGAAAGAGACAGTCGTCCTGATATCAACAAACACACAGAGAGAGAGACAGTCCAACTGGTATCAACAAATACAGAGAAAGAGACAGTCCAACTGGTATCAACAAATACAGAGAAAGAGACAGTCCAACTGGTATCAACAAATACAGAGAAAGAGACAGTCCTCATGATATCAACAAATACAGAGAGAGAGACAGTCCTCATGATATCAACAAATACAGAGAAAGAGACAGTCCTCATGATATCAACAAATACAGAGAAAGAGACAGTCCTCATGATATCAACAAATACAGAGAAAGAGACAGTCCAACTGGTATCAACAAATACAGAGAGAGAGACAGTCCTCATGATATCAACAAATACAGAGAAAGAGACAGTCCTCATGATATCAACAAATACAGAGAAAGAGACAGTCGTCCTGATATCAACAAACACAGTGAAAGAGACAGTCCTCATGATATCAACAAACACACAGAGAGAGAGACAGTCGTCCTGATATCAACAAACACAGTGAAAGAGACAGTCCTCCTGGTATCAACAAATACAGTGAAAGAGACAGTCCTCATGATATCAACAAATACAGAGAAAGAGACAGTCGTCCTGATATCAACAAATACAGTGAAAGAGACAGTCCTCCTGGTATCAACAAATACAGAGAAAGAGACAGTCCTCATGATATCAACAAATACAGAGAGAGAGACAGTCCAACTGGTATCAACAAATACAGAGAAAGAGACAGTCCTCATGATATCAACAAATACAGAGAGAGAGACAGTCCTCATGATATCAACAAATACAGAGAAAGAGACAGTCCTCATGATATCAACAAATACAGAGAGAGAGACAGTCCAACTGGTATCAACAAATACAGAGAGAGAGACAGTCCTCATGATATCAACAAATACAGAGAGAGAGACAGTCCTCATGATATCAACAAATACAGAGAAAGAGACAGTCCTCATGATATCAACAAATACAGAGAGAGAGACAGTCCAACTGGTATCAACAAATACAGAGAGAGAGACAGTCCAACTGGTATCAACAAATACAGAGAAAGAGACAGTCCTCATGATATCAACAAATACAGAGAGAGAGACAGTCCAACTGGTATCAACAAATACAGAGAAAGAGACAGTCCTCATGATATCAACAAATACAGAGAAAGAGACAGTCCTCATGATATCAACAAATACAGTGAAAGAGACAGTCCTCATGATATCAACAAATACAGAGAGAGAGACAGTCCAACTGGTATCAACAAATACAGAGAGAGAGACAGTCCTCATGATATCAACAAATACAGAGAAAGAGACAGTCCTCATGATATCAACAAATACAGTGAAAGAGACAGTCCTCATGATATCAACAAATACAGAGAGAGAGACAGTCCTCATGATATCAACAAATACAGAGAAAGAGACAGTCCTCATGATATCAACAAATACAGAGAGAGAGACAGTCCTCATGATATCAACAAATACAGAGAGAGAGACAGTCCTCATGATATCAACAAATACAGAGAGAGAGACAGTCCTCATGATATCAACAAATACAGTGAAAGAGACAGTCCTCATGATATCAACAAATACAGAGAGAGAGACAGTCCAACTGGTATCAACAAATACAGAGAGAGAGACAGTCCTCATGATATCAACAAATACAGAGAAAGAGACAGTCCTCATGATATCAACAAATACAGTGAAAGAGACAGTCCTCATGATATCAACAAATACAGAGAGAGAGACAGTCCTCATGATATCAACAAATACAGAGAAAGAGACAGTCCAACTGGTATCAACAAATACAGAGAAAGAGACAGTCCTCATGATATCAACAAATACAGTGAAAGAGACAGTCCTCATGATATCAACAAATACAGTGAAAGAGACAGTCCTCATGATATCAACAAATACAGAGAGAGAGACAGTCCTCATGATATCAACAAATACAGAGAAAGAGACAGTCCTCATGATATCAACAAATACAGTGAAAGAGACAGTCCTCATGATATCAACAAATACAGAGAGAGAGACAGTCCTCATGATATCAACAAATACAGAGAGAGAGACAGTCCTCATGATATCAACAAATACAGAGAGAGAGACAGTCCTCCTGATATCAACAAATACAGAGAAAGAGACAGTCCTCATGATATCAACAAATACAGAGAGAGAGACAGTCCAACTGGTATCAACAAATACAGAGAAAGAGACAGTCCTCATGATATCAACAAATACAGTGAAAGAGACAGTCCTCATGATATCAACAAATACAGTGAAAGAGACAGTCCTCATGATATCAACAAATACAGAGAGAGAGACAGTCCTCATGATATCAACAAATACAGAGAGAGAGACAGTCCTCATGATATCAACAAATACAGAGAGAGAGACAGTCCTCATGATATCAACAAATACAGTGAAAGAGACAGTCCAACTGATATCAACAAATACAGAGAGAGAGACAGTCCTCATGATATCAACAAATACAGAGAGAGAGACAGTCCTCATGATATCAACAAATACAGAGAGAGAGACAGTCCTCATGATATCAACAAATACAGTGAAAGAGACAGTCCAACTGATATCAACAAATACAGTGAAAGAGACAGTCCTCATGATATCAACAAATACAGAGAGAGAGACAGTCCTCATGATATCAACAAATACAGAGAGAGAGACAGTCCTCATGATATCAACAAATACAGAGAGAGAGACAGTCCTCATGATATCAACAAATACAGTGAAAGAGACAGTCCAACTGATATCAACAAATACAGAGAAAGAGACAGTCCAACTGGTATCAACAAACACACAGAGAGAGAGACAGTCCAACTGGTATCAACAAATACAGAGAAAGAGACAGTCCAACTGGTATCAACAAATACAGAGAAAGAGACAGTCCTCCTGATATCAACAAATACA
The DNA here is from genome assembly GCF_002021735.2 of Oncorhynchus kisutch. NCBI lineage: Eukaryota > Metazoa > Chordata > Actinopteri > Salmoniformes > Salmonidae > Oncorhynchus > Oncorhynchus kisutch. The sequence continues at coordinate 33,114,352 of NC_034194.2, read as the reverse complement.
GAGAAAGAGACAGTCCTCCTGGTATCAACAAACAGAGAGAGAGAGAGAGAGACAGTCCACCCGGTATCAACAAACACAGAGAGAGAGACATTCCTCCTGATATCAACAAACACAGAGAGAGAGAGACAGTCCTACTGGTATCAACAAACACAGAGAGAGAGAAACAATCCAACTGGTATCAACAAACACAGAGAGAGAGAGACAGTCGTCCTGGTATCAACAAACACAGAGAGAGAGAGACAGTCCTCGTGGTATCAACAAACACACAGAGAGAGACAGTCCTCCTGGTATCAACAAACTCACAGAGAGACAGTCGTCCTGGTATCAACAAACACACAGAGAGACAGTCCTCCTGGTATCAACAAACACAGAGAAAGAGACAGTCCTCCTGGTATCAACGAACACAAAGAGTGAGAGAGACAGTCTTCCCGGTATCAACAAACACAGAGAAAGAGACAGTCGTCCTGGTATCAACAAACACAGAGAGAGAGACAGTTCTCCCGGTATCAACAAACACAGAGAAAGAGACAGTCCTCCTGGTATCAACAAACACACAGAGAGAGAGAGAGTCCTCCCGGTATCAACGAACACAGAGAGAGAGACATTCTTCCTGATATCAACAAACACAGAGAGAGAGAGACAGTCCTCCTGGTATCAACAAACACACAGAGAGACAGTTCTCCTGGTATCAACAAACACAGAGAGAGAGACAGTCCTCCTGGTATCAACAAACATAGAGAGAGAGACAGTTCTCCTGGTATCAACAAACACACAGAGTGAGACAGTTCTCCTGGTATCAAACTCGGCTTTGATGCCTCAGTTCAACCCGATGTGAAAGATCATCACTTTAGTCTTCTGTCTTTGACCGCTTTACAAATGAAAATAATTCCTCTTTGTGCAGATCTCAGAACACCACTGATGGTAAATCAAGAATACTGCTCCTGCTCCCCTCTTTACTATGACCAGATTAGGTAAATGCTTGATTAGGCTGCTTCAGCTTCTTTGTACTTCTCCTCTCTCTCCCTCCCTCCCACTCACCCTCCATTGCTTCCCTTATACTACCTAAGACTGATGGTTAATTAAGGTGCAGCGTAAGTTTTTTAAAGGCCTCATAATTTTCTTTTTATAGATTTGGCAGTCGTCATGCAGGGCAATGCCATCCACACATCCCTCCAAATGAGATATTTTAATAGCGCTCAAGAGGAGCGGCACGGGGCTAGCCTACCTATGATAAGACTCCCTTCCTTTTAAATATCAATAAGACTAGAGCTCTCCAAGCCTCCTGAGAATGAAGTTTCCTTAATGATTTATTTAGGTGGCAGGTGCTTGTTCTCCTGCTAGATCCAAACTGGAGTGAAATGAGTTTCCTCTTCCTCTGCAAGGTCACAGTCACGCAAGCGCCTCTCTCACTTTTTCTTTATTGACAAATCTTCAACATCCCCCTCCTCTCCTCCCTTGTTTCCCTCTTTCCTCTTTCAGACTCAGTGGGTATAAAGGCCATGCATCAAAGGTGTTGAGGGGGCAGGTGACATCTGACCACAGGCGTCTTCTCCCCAGGCACCTTCTCCCTGTCGGAACAGAGACAAACAAGCAAGGCCCACGCAGATACAACATCGTGTGGAAGTGAATCGAGCTGCTGTCTTTCTTTTGCTTGTCTTTCTTTTGCCTCTCTCTCTCTCTCTCTCTCTGTCGCTCCCTCTCTCTCTCTGTCGCTCCCTCTCTCTCTCTGTCGCTCTCTCTCTCTCTCTCTCTCTCTCTCTCTCTCTCTCTCCTCTCTCTCTCTCTCTGTCGCTCCCTCTCTCTCTCTCTCTGTCGCTCCCTCTCTCTCTCTCTCTGTCGCTCCCTCTCTCTCTCTCTCTGTCGCTCCCTCTCTCTCTCTGTCGCTCTCTCTCTCTCCTCTCTCTCTCTCTCTCTCCTCTCTCTCTCTCTCTCTGTCGCTCCCTCTTTCTCTCTCTCTGTCGCTCCCTCTCCCTTTCTCTCTCTCTCTGTCGCTCCCTCTCTCTCTCTCTCTGTCGCTCCCTCTCTCTCTCTCTCTCTCTCTCTGTCGCTCCCTCTCTCTGTTTCTCTCTCTCTCTCTCTCTCTCTCTCTCTCTCTCTCTCTCTCTCTCTCTCTCACTCTCTCTTATTATCCCCACTCTCTGTATCATTTCATCTCCCTCCTCCCACACAGGAATTGGAAGTCAACGGCAAAGTCAAAGCATCGCCCACCACTGAACTACTGTTATCACAGCCAGCCGCAGAAATTCAAAAAACTCTGTATTGATTTGACTTCCTGTGAGTGTCAATCTACATAAAGTTGCTAGCTAACGATAGCTAAAAATAGTCTTATGTCACTTTAAGAGGTATCTAGTTGAGATCGGAGTGAAGAAGTGGAGAAGAGTGGAGAAGAGAGGAGAAGAGTAGAGAAGGGTGGAGAAGGGTGGGGTAGAGTCAGGGGAATCATGCACCTATATTATTTAGGGATTTTCAATATCAAAGTCTTCTTTATTCATTTCATAAATTTGTAGGCTGATAAAAGCACAGGAAGTTGTTGCCTTTATAAAGAACAAATTCAAAGACTTTGAAATTGAAAAACCCTAATAATATAGGTGCATGATTCCCCGAATCTACCCCACCCTTCTCCACCCTTCTCCACTCTTCTCCACCCTTCTCCACTCTTCTCCACCCTTCTCCACTCTTCTCCACAGCTTCACTCCGCTCTCAACTAGATGCTAAAGTCTAAACATCATCACACACATTCTCTTTGTCCACACTCTAACCATACAACAGTGTCAGTAAATTTGTACTGGAGATTTAAGCCAGTATATACACACACATCCTAGTTCGAAAAGCCTCTCTGGCTGTCCCTTTCATGGAAAAGGCCAGTATATACACACACATCCTAGTTCGAAAAGCCTCTCTGGCTGTCCCTTTCATGGAAAAGGCCAGTATATACACACACATCCTAGTTCGAAAAGCCTCTCTGGCTGTCCCTTTCATGGAAAAGGCCAGTATATACACACACATCCTAGTTCGAAAAGCCTCTCTTTCGAGATGGAGTTGAGGTCAGGGCTCTGTGCAGGCCAGTCAAGTTCTTCCACACCGAACTCAACAAACCATTTCTGTATTGACCTCGCTTTGTGCACGAGGGCATTGTCCTGCTGAAACTGGAAAGGGCCTTTCAAACTGTTGCCACAAAGTGGAAGCACAAAGTGGAAGCACAGTCGTCTAGAATGTCATTGTATGCTGTATCATTAAGATTTCCCTTCACTGGATCTAAGAGGCCTAGCCCAAACCATGAAAACAGCCCCAGACCATTATTCATCCTCCATCAAACTGGTGAAGCGTGATTCATCACTCCATTTCCACTGCTCCATAGTCCAATGAGCTTCACACCACTCCAGCCGATGCTTTGCATGGTGATCTTAGGTTTGTGTGTGGCTGATCGGCCATGGAAACCCATTTCATGAAGCTTCTGATGAACAGTTATTGTGCTTACATTGCTTTCAGAGGCAGTTTGGAACTCGGTAGTGAGTGTTGCAACCGAGGACATTCTACTGCCAATGTTTGTCTATGGAGAGCATGGCGGTGAGCTAGATTTTGTACACCTGTCAGCAATGGTTGTGGCTAAAATAGACAAATCCACTAACTTGAAGGGTGTCCACATACTTTTGTATGCATAGTGTATGTTCACCTTGAAGTATTCTCTCCAGCTGCCATTGATGTGAATTCCACAGGTCTTAAACGTGTAATGGGCTGGTTCCCACTGATCTAGAGTGATGTAGCTGTGTTAGATAACACATGCAGCCACAGGGCTAGGCCCTATTGGCCTTGGGCTCTGGGGATTTGTATGTCTGTGTGTGGGCATATATATGTGTGTGTGTGTGTGTGTGTGTGTGTGTGTGTGTGTGTGTGTGTGTGTGTGTGTGTGTGTGTGTGCGAGGTGGAAGTAAAGTTTAGCCATCCCTGCGGGAGATGAAGAGAGAGAGTGGGAGAGACAGAAACATTAACTGGCAGAGAGGCAGGGTCAATTTGTGTGGGAATAAGGATGAAGTCTGTGGATTAGCATGTTTGGACAGGGTGACTGATTGTTTGGACAGTGTCAGTGACGGAGTGAGCCGGAACATTGACTCCTATGGCCAGCGGGAGATTACACTGAGCTTCTCTGGCTGAATCGCCATTGTTATTCCACCCATACTGGTGTGTGTGTGTGTGTGTGTGTGTGTGTGTGTGTGTGTGTGTGTGTGTGTGTGTGTGTGTGTGTGTGTGTGTGTGTGTGTGTCTGTGTCTGTCTGTCTGTCTGTCTGTCTGTCTGTCTGTCTGTCTGTCTGTCTGTCTGTCTGTCTGTCTGTCTGTCTGTGTGTGTGTGTGTGTGTGTGTGTGTGTGTGTGTAGGCATGGGTGCAAATTACAATACATCTCAGCTTCATCTGAAACAACATGACCCATTTTATTTCTCTCAGAGATAGCCTATTGAGAAATGAGAGATTTCACCATCCGTCTTTCAATAGAAAATTGAAAGTAGATGACCATGTCAAATTATTCTAAAAAGCAGTTATTCACTAGGATGCTGCTTATGTCTTGATGTCAACGTTGCTCCCGAGGTTAAATGTTGACATCAATTGGAAGAAGCAATGTTGCCTGTATTAAGTGGTGCTTGTTGCTATGTACATTGCCAACAAATCACCGGTGCCTTTTGTAACCTATTCGTCCACTGAAAGATCCACAGGAAAGGTATCGATTGGCATCCCAGATACTGTAGTCAGTAGCAGGTAGAAGATGTGTTGGCTCATATTGATGAGTTATTGACCAGGCTTCATAGAGTTGGATAGAGGATTCCCTTTCTGTCACAGAAGCGGCCATTGCAAAGACAGGAGATGAGCTCTCTAGCACATCTCTATGCTGGGCTTGCAGGTAGCATACTGTATAGCATCAATTCAAATACATTTGTACTTGTCACATGCTTCATGCAAACAACAGTTGAGGACTAACAGTGAAATGCTTACCTACGGGCCCTTCCCAACAATGCAGAGAGAAAGAAAATAGAGAAATAATCGAAAAGTAAAACAAGTAATAATAAATACATAATGAGGAATGATAACTTTGCTATATGCAAGATGTACTAGTACCGAGTCCATGTGCAGGGGTACGAGATAATGTGGGTATGAGATAATGTGGGTATGAGATAATGTGGGTATGAGATAATGTGGGTACGAGATAATGTGGGTACGAGCACACAGCAGATTGCAGGTGTGAGTGGGGAAAAGTGTTGGCCCAAAGTGGAGTGCTTTTGACTGGGCTTGCAGGCACTGTAGCTGCTAGCTGGTAGCAGGTGTGTGGTGGGAGCAGGACATGACCAGACTGCAGACAACGGAAGGCCTCCAGAGATCACAGGAGCAGATGCAGGGCAGGTTAATTGTAGCTTCGCTCCATTAGGAAGTCCGTGTCTCCGTGTTATGTCTGAACAGGACTCACCTTCTCACTCTGTTTCCCTGTGACCCACGCATATGCCTGGGAAATCAACGGAGACAGTCATTTTAGTTCTTGTTAGATTTTGGAATAGGTCTCTTCTCTACTCTGTTTGGGGGGAAGGGGTTTGTTCATCTGTCAAATAGAAGATAATTGCTGTTGCTGGGAATCATGATTTGGTTTGGTTGGGATGTAGGAGCTGTGCTACAAACAATTTATTGAGCCAAATTTGGTCTGTGTTGTTTGGATCAACTGGACTTTGTCTTGAACGAGAGGAAGAGTTCCTTCAGAGACCATGAACCTTTTTGGGATAGGTGGCAGCATTTTCACTTTTGGATGAATAGCGTGCCCAGAGTGAACTGCCGCCTACTCTGTCCCAGATGCTAATATATGCATATTATTATTAGTATTGGATAGAAAACACTCTGAAGTTTCTAAAATTGTTTGAATGATGTCTGTGAGTATAACAGAACTCATATGGCTGGCGAAAAAACCTGAGAAAAATCAAACCAGGAAGTGGGACATCTGAGGTTTGTAGTTTTTCAAAGCTTGGCCTACCGAGTACACATTGAGATATGGATGAGGTTGCACTTCCTCGGGCTTCCACTAGATGTCAACCATCTTTTGAAACTTGAATGAGGATTCTACTATAGCTCCTGACAGTTACCTCGCGTTCCAGTGCTTTTTCTGAAGACAAAGGAATTCTCTCTATCTTTAATTCTGTGAATAACATTAGTATCTTTTATCAATGTTTATTATTAGTATTTCTGCAAAATCACCGGATGTTTTGGAATAAAAACTGGCGAGTGTAGAGAGTATAGGGATATTGTTATGCACGTCGGCACCAACGATGTTAGGATGAAACAGTCAGAGGTCACCAAGCGCAACATAGCTGCAGTGTGTAAATCAGCTAGAAAGATGTCGGCATCGAGTAATTGTCTCTGGCCCCCTCCCAGTTAGGGGGAGTGATGAGCTCTACAGCAAAGTCTCACAACTCAATCACTTGTTGAAAACTGTTTTCTGCCCCTCTCAAAAGATAGAATTTGTAGATAATTGGCCCTCTTTCTGGGACTCACCCACAAACAGGACCAAGCCTGGTCTGTTGAGGAGTAACGGACTCCATCCTAGCTGGAGGGGTGCTCTCGTCTTATCTACGGACATAGAAAGGGCTCTAACTCCCCTAGCTCCACAATTAGATAGGGTGCAGGCCAGGCAGCAGGCTGTTAGCCAGCTTGCCAGCTTATTGGAGTCTGCCACTAGCACAGTCAGTGTAGTCAGCTCAGTTGAGCAAAACTTAACATGGCGGTGTTCGCCTTAGCAATCTCACTGGAATTTAGACCTCCTCCATTCCTGCCATTAGACCTCCTCCATTCCTGCCAAAATTCTAGGACAACCCAAAGATTCCTAAATGCCCTTCCAGACTCTTCCCACCTACCCAAGGATGTCAGAGTATAAAAATCAGGTAACCACCTAAATGAGGAACTCAGTTTAACCTTGCGCAATACCCTAGATGCAGTTGCACCCCTATCAACAAAAAACATTTGTCATAAGAAACTAGCTCCCTGGTATTACATTATATATTTTTCCAACTTAATTGAGGAAAATAAGAATTTATTTTTGATACTGTCGCAAAGCTAACTAAAAAGCAACATTCCCCAAGAGAGGATGGCTTTCACTTCAGCAGTGATAAATTCATGAACTTCTTTGAGGAAAAGTGTCACAGGATTCTTCTGTTGAAGGAAAGGTGATCCGTTGTTTGTGTTCATCTTGATATTTAATTAAAGAAAGTACTGAATACAAATAACGACCGTGAAGCTAAATGAGAACTGTGATGACACAAGCAATCAACATAGACAATCACCCACAAACAAACAGTGCAACCCAGGCTACCTAAGTATGATTCTCAATCAGAGGCAACTAATGACACCTGCCTCTGATTGAGAACCACACTAGGCCGAAACCTACAAATCCCCAAATCATAGAAAAACAAACATAGACTGCCCACCCAACTCACGCCCTGACCATACTAAATAAATACAAAACAAAGGAAATAAAGGTCAGAACGTGACAAAAAGATCCTGATAATTAGAAAACAAATTGCCGACTCCTCTTTAACGCTGCGTATTCCTCCAAAGCTCAGTAGTCCTGAGTCTGCACAACTCTGCCAGGACCTAGGATCAAGGGACTCAAGTTTTTTAATACTATATCTCTTGACACATTGATGAAAATAATCATGGCCTCTAAACCTTCAAGCTGCACACTGGACCCTATTCCAACTAAACTACTGAAAGAGCTGCTTCCTGTGCTTGGCCCTCCTATGTTGAACATAATAAACTGTTCTCTATCCAGCGGATATGTACCAAACTCACTAAAAGAGGCAGTAATGAAGCCTCTCTTGAAAAAGCCAAACCTTGACCCAGAAAATACAAAAAACTATCGGCATATATTGAATCTCCCATTCCTCTCAAAATCTTTTGAAAAAGCTGTTGCGCAGCAACTCACTGTTTTCCTGAAGACCACCAATGTATACGAAACGCTTCAGTCTGGTTTTAGACCCCATCATAACACTGAGACTGCAATTGTGAAGGTGGTATATGACCTTTTAATGGCGTCGGACCGAGGCTTTGCATCTGTCCTCCTAGACCCTAGTGCTGCTTTTGATACCATTAATCACTACATTCTTTTGAAGAGATAGGAAACCCAAATTGATCTGCACGGACAAGTTCTGGCCTGGTTTAGATCTTATTTGTCGGAAAGAAATCAGTTTGTCTCTGTGGATGGTTTGTCCTCTGACAAATCAACTGTAAATTTCGGTGTTCCTCTGTGTTCCTCCCTTTTAGGACCATTATTGTTTGCAATATATATTTTACCTCTTGGTGATGTCATTCGGAAACATAATGTTAACTTTCACTGCTTTGCAGATGACACACAGCTGTATATTTCGATGGAACATGGTGAAGGCCCAAAATTGCCCTCCCTGGAAGCCTTTGTTTCAGACATAAGGAAGTGGATGGCAGCAAATGTTCTACTTTTAAACTCAGACAAAACAGAGATGCTTGTTCTAGGTCCCAAGAAACAAAGAGATCTTCTGTTGAATCTGACAATTAATCTTGATGGTTGTACAGTCGTCTCAAATAAATCTGTGAAGGACCTTGGCGTTACTCTGGACCCTGATCTCTCTTTTGATGAACATATCAAGACTGTTTCAAGGACAGCTTTTTTCCATCTATGTAACATTGCAAAAATCAGAAACTTTCTGTCCCAAAATGATGCAGAAAAATTTATCCATGCTTTTGTCCCTTCTAGGTTAGACTACTGCAATGCTCTACTTTCCGGCTACCCGGATAAAGCACTAAATAAACTTCAGTTAGTGCTAAACACGGCTGCTAGAATCTTGACTAGAACCAAACATTTTGATCATATTACTCCAGTGCTAGCCTCTCTACACTGGCTTCCTGTTAAGGCAGGGTCTGATTTCAAGGTTTTAGTGCTAACCTACAAAGCATTACATGGGCTTGCTCCTACCTATCTTTACGATTTTGTCCTGCTGTACATACCTATAAGTACGCTACGTTCACAAGATGCAGGCCTCCTTGCTGTCCCTAGAATTTCTAAGCAAACAGCTGGAGGCAGGGCTTTTTCCTATAGAGCTCCATTTTTATGGAATGGTCTGCCTTTCCATGTGAAAGACGCAGATTCGGTCTCACCCTTTAAGTCTTTCTGGGAGACTCATCTCTTCAGTAGGTCCTATGATTGAGTGTAGTCTGGCCCAGGAGTGTGAAGGTGAACGGAAAGGCTCTGGAGCAACGAACCGCCCTTGCTGTCTCTGCCTGACCGGTTCCCCTCTACTGGGATTCTCTGTCTCTAACCCTATTACAGGGGCTGAGTCACTGGCTGACTGGTGCTCTTCCATGCCGTCCCTAGGAGAGGTGCGTCACTTGAGTGATTTGAGTCAATCTTCCTGTCTGGGTTGGCGCCCCCCCCCTTAGGTTGTGCCGTGGGGGAGATCTTCATGGGCTATACTCGGCCTTGTCTCAGGATGGTAAGTTGGTGGTTGAAGATATCCCTCTAGTGGTGTGGGGGCTGTGCTTTGGCAAAGTGGGTGGGGTTATATCCTGCCTGTTTGGCCCTGTCCGGGGGTATCGTCGGACGGGGCCACAGTGTCTCCCGACCCCTCCTGTCACAGCCTCCAGTATTTATGCTGCAGTAGTTTATGTGTCGGGGGGCTAGGGTCAATTTGTTATATCTGGAGTACTTCTCCTGTCTTATCCGGTGTCCTGTGTGAATTTAAGTATGCTCTCTCTAATTCTCTCTCTTTTTCTCTCTTTCTTTCTGTCTTTCTGTCTTTCTCTCTTTCTATTGTTCTTTCTCTCTCTCGGGGGACCTGAACCCTAGGACCATGCCTCAGGACTACCTGGCCTGATGACTCCTTGCTGTCCCCAGTCCACCTGGTCATGCTGCTGCTCCAGTTTCAACTGTTCTGCCTGTGGCTATGGAACCCGGACCTCTTCACCGGATGTGCTACCTGTCCCAGACCTGCTGTTTTCAACTCTCTAGAGACAGCAGAGGCGGTAGAGATACTCTGAATGATCGGCTATGAAAAGCCAACTGATATTTACTCCTGAGGTGCTGACCTGTTGCACCCTCTGCAACCACTGTGATTATTATTATTTGACCCTGCTGGTCATCTATGAACATTTGAACATTTTGGCCATGTTCTGTAATAATCTCCACCCGGCACAGCCAGAAGAGGACTGGCCACTCCTCATAGCCTGGTTCCTCTCTAGGTTTCTTCCTAGGTTCTGGCCTTTCTAGGGAGTTTTTCCTAGCCACTGTGCTTCTACACCTGCATTGCTTGCTGTTTGGGGGTTTAGGCTGGGTTTCTGTACAGCACTTTGTGACATCAGCTGATGGAAGAAGGGCTTTATGAATACATTTGATTGATTGATTGATTGATTGTGTGTGCGTGCGTGCGAGCGTGCGTGCATGTGTGTAGCTGATCAGCCCACAGCCTTATAAGGCTCCAGAGCCAGTTCAGGTCCAGGCAGACTGGCCTAGTGAGGCTGACCCTGCCACACAGCCACTAGTCTAACTAGCCACCAGCTGGTCAGGCCCTGGCACTTGAGCAACTGCCAGAGCATTCTGTTAATGCCAGTGCTGATGCCCTTGTTGAACACGGGCACAGCAGGGGCCCACGATCTGACTCCTGGCTGCTCTGCCAAAACACCCAGAGGAGAGCTCAACCACACTCTATCCCAGTCTACTAATACGCCCAGAGGAGAGATCAACCACACTCTAACCTAATCTACTAAAACTCCCAGAGCAGAGCTCTATATGTTACTCTCTCTGTCTCTGTCTGTCTTTCTCTCTGTATACCTCTCGATTTTTCTCTCTCTCTCTCTCTACCTCTTTCTCTCTCTCTCTACCTCTCTCTCTCTCTACCTCTTTCTCTCTCTCTCTCTCTCTCTGTGTTTCTCTCTCTCTCTCTCTCTCTCTCTCTCTCTCTCTCTGTATACCTTTCTCTGTCTTCCTCTCTCTCTCTCTCTGTATACCTTTCTCTGTCTTCCTCTCTCTCTCTCTCTGTATACCTTTCTCTGTCTTCCTCTCTCTCTCTCTGTATACCTTTCTCTGTCTTCCTCTCTCTCTCTCTCTCTCTCTCTGTATACCTTTCTCTGTCTTCCTCTCTCTCTCTGTATACCTTTCTCTGTCTTCCTCTCTCTCTCTCTCTGTATACCTTTCTCTGTCTTTCTCTCTCTCTCTCTCTCTCTCTCTCTCTCTTTCTCTGTCTTCCTCTCTCTCTCTCTCTCTGTATACCTTTCTCTGTCTTCCTCTCTCTCTCTCTCTCTCTGTATACCTTTCTCTGTCTTCCTCTCTCTCTGTATACCTTTCTCTGTCTTCCTCTCTCTCTCTCTGTATACCTTTCTCTGTCTTCCTCTCTCTCTCTCTCTGTATACCTTTCTCTGTCTTCCTCTCTCTCTCTCTCTGTATACCTTTCTCTGTCTTTCTCTCTCTCCTCTCTCTCTCCTTCTCTCTCTTCTCTCTCTCTCTTTCTCTGTCTTCCTCTCTCTCTCT
>NC_034194.2:33078944-33102733 GCF_002021735.2 Oncorhynchus kisutch | reverse complement strand
TCTCTCTCTCTCTCTCTCTACTGTTTGTTATACTCTCTCTCTCCCTCTCTTCTTTGGTATACCTTTCTCTCTCTACCTCTATCTCTTCTCTTCTCTTTGTATACCTTTCTATCGTTGTCTATCTCGTCATCTCTATTTGTATACCTTTTTCTCTCTCTCTCTCTCTTTTTGGTAAATTTTTTTTTTTTTTTACCTTTTCTCTCTCTCTCTCTGTTTGTCTACTCTCTCTCTCTGCTGTTTGGTAGAACTCCTTCTCCTCTCTCTATATATCTTCTCTCGTTGGCTTCGTATACTCTCTCTCTTCTCTCTCTCTTTGTTCACCTTTCTCTCTCTCTCTCTCTCTCTCTCTCTGTCATGTGATTACCTCTCCTCATCATCTCTCTCTTATCTTGTATACCTTTCTTCTGTTTAGTCGCTTCTCTCTCTTCTCTTTGATATAACCTTTTCTCTCCTCTCTCTCTCTTTGTATAGCCTTTTTTCTCTCTCTCTCTCTGTTTGGTCCTCTCTCTCTGTTTGTATACCTCTCTCTCTCTCTCTCTCTCTCTTTCTCTCTGTTTGTATACCTCTCTCTCTCTCTCTTTGTATACCTCTCTCTCTCTCTCTCTCTCTCTTTGTATACCTCTCTCTCTCTCTCTCTCTTTGTATACCTCTCTCTCTCTCTCTCTCTCTCTCTCTCTCTCTCTCTCTCTCTCTCTCTCAATGGGGGGGGGGGTGGGGTACTCAATCATTCAGCTGAAACGTTTTGCCAAGTAGGTTCAGAGGAGTCAGTGATTGGTTGGTTCTCTTTTGAGTGAAGTGCTGATGAACGATGAGGGTACACTCATAGGCGGAAATCCCAGGGGGGGGGCAGGGGGACATGGCCCCCCCCCATCCTGGGAAAAATATGATTTGTCCGCCCCAATATATCACTGAAAACATAACTATGTAATATTAATAATACGCAATGAAAGCACTTGTGCTGATTATAGACACTTAATAGCGCTTTTTTAAGTTTCAAAAGATTGCAACCCCCCCGCCCTTTGCCTCACAATGGTTTGATCCACTGCCAGTTATTTAGCTGGCAAGGTAATAGAGGGTTCGTATCTACTGTCCGAAAGGCACTCAATGCACGTAACTGACGTGAGGTTAATCCAGTCAATCGCGCCATATCAATGTTAAAAAAAAAATGTTGGCAGGGTTCACACACTAGCTGAATTTGCAGAGCTCGCTCGCAAACTAAAGTAAACATTGACTATCAAGCTAGCTAGTACTGTTAGTAGTAGTAGTTTTATAATGAATTAAACATTTGAACAAGTTGGGACAACCCTTCTGTTAACTACTGTACCTATCAATTATCCAGTTGTAGTAATTATGGTTCCTCAATATACATTTAACATATTACAACGTAAGCTATGTATTACAGCACTACTTTTGGTGTGCCCCTCAGGAATTGCTCTTGAGAAAATTTCATGTAATTGTCCCCTCCAAAGTTGATATCAGATTTTCGCGCCTGGGTACACTGCTCGTTGTGTGTGTGTTTGTGTGTATGAGATTACACTGCTCGCTATAAGAGTAAGCCAGAGATATTTTCAAGGCAGTTGTCTATATCTACACTGAATGTAGAAGTCATTAAGAAAACCTTGAGTTTGAGTTGCAGCCTCAATTCATTGGGGCATAGACTTGGTGTGGAAAGAGTTCCACGGGGATGCTGGCCCATTTTGACTCCAATGCTTCCCACAGTTGTGTCAAGTTGGCTGGATGTGCTTTGGGTAGTGGACCATTCTTGACACACACCGGAAACTGTTGAGCATGAAAATCCAGCAGCATTACAGTTCTTAAAACAAACCGGTGCACGTGGCGCCAACTACCATACCACGTTCAAAGGCACTTCAATCTTTTGTCTTGACCATTAATGGCACACATACACAATGTAAGTCTCAATTATCTCAATGCTTAAAAATCCTTGAACAAGTGACATTAATAAGGGATCATAGCTTTCACCTGGTCAGTCTATGCCATGGAAAGAGCATGTGTTCTTAATGTCTTTTACACTCAGTGTATATATACAGTATATATTCTACGAGCCACTCAGCCAGAATGTTTATATGATCCCTATGAGAATCAAACCCACAGCCTTGGCATTGCTAGCCGCACAGGACCATACAGTATTGACTGGTCATAGTCAGTACTCAGAGAGTGTGATTGACAGACAGGCACATCATGTAATATGAATTTAGAACAGTCTAGTATCTTGCTCTACTTCAATGCCTCCTGGGCTAAGTTACACATTACAACACAAGTACATAGCGAGAGATCTGATTGCTCAGCTTGGTTTCTGTGATCTCAATGGTAATAGTGTGTCTTTAATCAAGAGAAACTCTGCATTATAACAACAATACCATACACTGCGTTCCAGTGGTTCTTTCGGAAGAAACTGATGTTGTGAAAATTAACAACTCTTAAGTTGAACACCTTAAATAGGAAACCGTAATAGTACAAATACTTAGTTTTCCCATTTTGTCAACTGGAGGGCAATTTAACAAGCTTGTAATCCACAAGGTTACATAGTTCCTTGATGTGTATAGGCTGTGGGCTCCACCCCAGTCACTCTCTAGCCACACCCATTGCCACTTCCTGGTTTGACTTCCTAGGGTGTGTTCACACTAAACGGAACCAAACGGAAGAAAACTGAACCGACGGTGGTCAGAAAAGGTTCCGTGAAAGTAATTATATATATTATTTAAAAGGCTTGTTTTCTCACAGTATCAGTCAAAAGTTTGGACACAACTACTCATTCCAGGGTTTTTCTTTATTTTTACTATTTCCTACATTGTAGAATAATAGTGAAGACATCAACACTATGAAATAACACATATGGAATCATGTAGTAACCAAAAAAGTGTTAAACAAATCAAAATATATTTTATATTTGAGATTCTTTAAAGTTTCTACCCTTCTCCTTGATGACTTTGCACACTCTTGGTATTCTCTCAACCCGCTTCATAAGGTATTCACCTGGAACACATTTCAATTAACAGGTGTTCCTTGTTAAAAGTTCATTTGTGGAAATTCTTTCATTCTTAATGCGTCAGTTGTGATGTGATAAGGTAAGGGGGTATACAGAAGATAGCCCTATTTGGTAAAAGACAAAGGCCATATTATGGCAAGAACAGCCCAAATTAGCAAAGAGAAACGACAGTCCATCATTATTTTAAGGCGTGAAGTTCAGTCAATACGGAAAATTTCAACAACTTTGAAAGTTTCTTTCATATGCAGTCACAAAAAACATCAAGCGCTATGATGAAACTGGCCCTCATGAGGACCGCCACAGGAAAGGAAGAGTTACCTATGCTGCAGAGGATACGTTCATTAGAGTTACCAGCCTCAGAAATTGCAGCCAAAATAAATGCCTCACAGAGTTTAAGGAACAGGCACATCTCAATATTAGCTGTTCAGAGACAGCGGGAATCAGGCCTTCATGGTTGAATTGCTGCAAATAAACCACTACTAAAGGACACCAATAAGAAGAAGAGACTTGCTTGGGACAAGAAACACGAGCAATGGACATTAGACTGGTGGAAATCTGTCCTTTGGTCTGATGAGTCTAAATTTGCGATTTTTGGTTCCAACCGCGGTGTCTTTTTGAGACACAGAGTAGGTGAATGGATGATCTCCGCATGTGTTTTTCCCACTATGAAGCAAGGAGGAGGAGTGATGGTGTGGGGTTGCTTTACTGGTGACACTGTCAGTTATTTGTTTAGAATTCAAGGCACACTTAACCAGCATGGCTAGCACAGCATTCTGCAGCGATGCGCCATCCCATCTGGTGTGCATTTGTTTTTCAAGAGGACAATGACCCAACATACCTTCAGGCTGTGTAAGGGCTATTTGACCAAGAATGAGAGTGATGGAGTGCCTTGCCTCAACGATCACCCGACCTCAACCCAATTGAGGTGGTTTGGGATGATTTGGACCGCAGAGTGGAGGAAAAGCAGCCAACGAGTGCTCAGCATATGTGGGAACTCCTTTAAGACTGTTGGAAAAGCATTCCAGGTGAAGCTGGTTGAGAGAATGCCAAGAGTGTGCAAAGCTGTTATCAAGGCAAAGGGTGGCTACTTTGAAGAATCTTAAATATAAAACATAATTAGATTTGTTTAACACTTTCTTTGGTTACTACTTGATTCCATGTCTTATTTCATAGTTTTGATCTCTTCACTATTATTTTACAATGTAGAAAACAGTAAAAAGAAAGAAAAACCCTTGAATGAGTAGGTGTGTACATGGTGAGTGCACTAATGAACCAGTGGCATTCCCTTTTATGTGCTTCTGGATTATCATTCTAATACAGGGTGAAGAGGACGGGCATCTGAAAGACTATGAGAACTCACAGCATGGCCCCTGCATGCACACACACACACACACACACACACACACACACACACACACACACACACACACACACACACACACACACACACACACACACACACACACACACACATTAAATGCTATGCATGAGGCCAGGCTGGGCAGCAGTCTACACAACAGCAGTCTACACAACCATTCAGGGATCCCTGCTATTGTTCCTCACCACAGAGACTGACAGTGCAGTAACTTTATGTCACAGGTGACATAACGAAACTTTGGGTTGTGACAGGAGTTTGTGTGTGGGTGTGTGTTTGGAGCTGAGCAGAGCTGTAAGATACAGCCTGCAGGGTTGTTTGCTGCCAAGAGTAACACATCCAGTCAATAATGACATCTGCATCGCAACATGAACGTTATATTAGCAGTGTTAGAACAAAGTAAAGACCTAGTAATTTGAGTTGTTGATATCTTTAGTCGATATTAAAATGCTGGATCATTTACCATTAATGTGAATGGCCTGGAATGACAAGTAGTGGTGTTGGAGGTGATGTTGGAGGGCCAGTAGGAGGCACTCTTTCCTCTGGTCTAAAAAATATCCCAATGCCCCAGGGCAGTGATTGGGGACATTGCCCTGTGTAGGGTGACGTCTTTCAGATGGGATGTTAAACGGGTGTCCTGACTCTCTGTGGTCGCTAAAGATCCCATGGCACTTATCGTAAGAGCAGAGGTGTTAACCCTGGTGTCCTGGCTAAATTTCCAATCTGGCCCTCATACCATCACAGTCACCTAATCATCCCCAGCTTCCAACAGGTGCCTTCATTCACCCTACTCTCCCCTGTAACTATTCCCCAGGTCGTTGCTGTAAATGAGAATGTGTTGTCAGTTCACTTACCTGGTAAAATAAGAGTTAGATAAATAAATAAAAACAAGTAGTTGACCACAACCATGTCCCTATTTGACATCAAGTACTTACAGTTTTATATTATTATTTTTAAGAACTGTAGCTGATCTGCGGAGAAGAGGTTCAGCAACCAGTAAAGACAAGGTGCATGGTTCAATTGAATGAAAATTAAACGGTTTCAAAAATCTACTGAGAGAGAAATGCATCAAAAGAATTCATAAGCACGTAATGCTCTCCGGCCACTTAGATACAATCTTCCTGTGCTAACATTAGTGATCACACAGCCGAGCCTCTGCTGTCTTGATGTCACGGGGATTTGTTACCAGGCGATGGGTTGCCATGGACACCGTAGATGAGTCAGAGATCAAGGACGATGTCATCGGTGATGGAGGGCGAGATGTCTGGACTTACAGCATCTGACATTTTTATTGGACAGGAGAAATTAAAATATAGATGGCTTCAGCTCGAGGGTCATATTGAGGGGCAGAGGCCTTGCTTATTATTTTCTGAGATAGCACCATTTACCAATGAAGGAGAAGGAGATGTGGTCAGACTGTTGCATAATTAGAGGGGAAGAATACAAAAACTCAGAGGAACTGGTTTTGAGGTCCCGATTACAATTTCCGGGGTACACTGTAATGCCAACATTTGTAGATATTCATTTTACAGTATGAAAAACATGACAACAACAGTCCCAAAGAATCATGTTGAATTTGAGCCAGGATAAATACAAAAACAACCAAACTTTCAAATCACTCCTGTGTACCTCAGTTGGTAGAGCTTGGCTCTTGCACTGCCAGGGTTGTGGGTTTGATTCATATGAGGGATCAGTAATTTTTACCTTGGCAAGTCAGTTAAGAACAAATTCTTATTTTCAATGACGGCCTAGGAACAGTGGGCCTGTTCAGGGGCAGAACGACAGATTTGTACATTGTCAGCTCGGGATTTGAACTTGAAACCTGGTTACTAGTTCAACTCTCTAACCACTAGGCTACCCTGCCGCCCCATGAGGAAAAAATATATATGATAATGCACGTACTCCTGTAATGGTGTGTGGGTAAAGTCACTGGGGAAGCAAGGACAAGGGGAAAAAATGCCATGTTAATACTAACGTGTTTTGATAATTGTGACCGACTGCCTCGATTCGGTCTTGTGTAGCAACATTTTAAATGTGTTTTTTACATTGGATAAAAGCAGAGACTCAGAGCTACAGAATGGTATATAATACACTGCAGTTGAGGAACAATGGGAAAGTAATTCTGCTTTGAAAGTTGCTAAACTTGTAACCCCTCGTTTGAGAAAATGGCCCTTGAATATTTTGGGGACCCTACAGGAGAGCTCCTCTTTGTCTACACACATTCAGCATCGTTCACACCCTGATCAGTTGTCATCTGAGACATTATTACTGATGATAGGACGACATAAACTGTATCTTGGAAAGTCTACACCTTCTAGTTATCAGATTCACATGGAATTGTTGTGCAATTTCAATGTTTAAATATCAAGCTATTTGGCCACGCCCACGTGAATAGGCATTGGTTAGAAATTATGAACCCACCCCTTTTCTAACATTTTTATAACAGCCCCGTGACCCAAATCATGGCAAACTAAGCCAACCTCAGCATGAGCTCTGGTTGTGAATGGTTGAACGACTACAACATAAAGAAAATAGCATTGTATTCCCGATGACGTGAGGACTGGTGTCCATATGTTTAGAAGGGTGAATTTCAATGTGGAGGTGACGATCGTCACGCTGGAAGGATGAATATGACTACACCAGCCAGAATATAGCATGAGCTTATAGTATGGCACCTTGGTATGTACTTTGAACTCTTATTCACTAAAGAAGTGATACATCCTAGTCTAGTTATCAGCAGCAGCAGCTATAAACTCTCACTTCCTGATCTGTTTCACCTGTTCCTGTGATTGTCTCCACCCCCTCCAGGTGTTGCTTATTTTCCCCAGTGTATTTATCCCTGTGTTTCCTGTTTAGTCAAGTCAACCAGCGTTTTTTTCCCGTACTCCATTTGCTATTCTCCTTTTTCTAGTCCTCCTGGTTTTGACCCTTGCCTGTTTCTGGACTCTGTACCCGCCTGCCTGACCATTCTGCCTGCCTTGACCACGAGCCTGTCTGCCACTCTGTACCTCCTGGACTCTGATCTGGTTTTGACCTTTTGCCTGTCCATGGCCATTCTCTTGCCTACCACTTTGGATTATTAAACATTGTAAGACTCCAACCATATGCCTCCTGTGTCTGCATCTGAGTCTCGCCTTGTGTCATGATAGTACGAACTGTCCATGACAGACCCAGCAGAATTGGACCAGCTCCACCACGCTGTCTCCCAGCAGGGAGCCACCATTAAGAGACATGAGGAGTACAGGACCTTTTGGAAGGGCTCAGGTCGGAATGCCACGACCATGGGTTAAAGGCTATTATGGAGCAAATCAGGGAGTTAGCTCAGAGAATGCCTGCCACCTTTGAAAAACCCCAATCACCCAGTAATTTTCCCCCTATCTGTGGTGAGTTTGTACAGCCTATCCCAGCTCCCTGAGAACCCTGCTTACCACCTCCGGAGCGATATTCGGGGAATCCTGGTACCTGCAAGAGTTTTCTTTCTCAGTGCTCGATTACTTTTGAGCTACAGCCATCTTTGTTTCCTTCAGACAGATCGAAGATGGCATATATTATCATGCTAATGTCAGGAAGGGCAGTCTCCTGGGCTACGGCAGTTTGGGAGCAACAATCTGCATTTTGTGGTCATCTGGAGGAATTTATGGCAGAAGTGAGAAAGGAATTTGAGTCTCCTGTTTCCGGAAGAAAGGCGTCCAACAAACTGCTTGACTTGATTCAAAACTCCCGTAGTGTGGAAGACTACGAGGTTGATTTTTGCACGTTGGCCGCCGAGAGTGCCTGGAATCCGGAGTCTCTTTTCAATACTTTTTTGCACGGATTATCTGAAGAGGTAAAGGATGAGCTCGCTGCTCGTGAATTGCAGATGGATCTCGACTCCCTTATCACCCTTACCATTGAAATTGAGGGACTCCTAAGGGAACGCATAGTGAGAGGTCTGGTCTCGGGCACACTCGTGCACCCGCTATGTCTCGTTCACCTCCAAGGGACTCCGGAAGTTTCCGAAGGCAGCTCTTTCGGGATGATTCGAAGCCACCCGAGCCCTCTCAGGAATATGCAACAGGTGAGTTGGATACTCCTGAGCCTATGCAATTGGGAAGAGCTAGGTTATCAGTTGGGAACGCTCACGGAGGATGAATAATAACTGTTGTCTGTACTGTGGAGGGGCAGGACATTTTATAGCTACTTGTCTCTAGTGGGTACCAGTACTATGGTGAGTCAGACTGGGCGTTCCCTAATTCCCATCACCCACACATCCCGTTTTGCACTTGTGCTGTGGGAGACCAATCTAAGTCTCTGAGTGCTCATTGACTCTGGGGCTGATGAAAATCTTATGGATGCCATGATAGCTTCGGAGCTTGGTATTCCCACTCACCCTCTCTCTGTGCCCATGGATGATAGGGCACTGGACGGCCGCTCAACAGGGGAAGTCACCCATAGTACTGTGCCTGTTCAATTACGGATTTCTGGTAACCACAGTGAGACAATACAATTAGAGGGATGAGTGGAAGACAGCCTTCAACACAGCCAGTGGACATTATGAGTACCAGGTCATGCCATTTGGACTCACCAACGCCCCCGCTGTTTTCCAGGCTTTGGTCAATGATGTGCTTCGGGACATGCTAAACCGGTTTGTGTTTGTGTACCTTGACGACGTCCTGTTTTTTTCCCGATCTGCACAAGAATATGTTCTTCATGTCAGACAAGTCTTTCAGCACCTCCTGGAGAACCAACTGCTTGTGAAAGCCAAGAAGTGTGAGTTCCACCTCTCTACAATCACCTTTCTGGGATATGTCATTGCTGAGGGCAATGTTCAGATGGATCCTGGAAAGGTGAAAAGAGTGGTGGATTGGCTTCAACCAACGTCCAAGGTGCAGTTGCAACGGTTTCTTGGGTTTGCAAACTTCTACTGCGGTTTCATTCGGGACTACAGCAGCCTGGCGGGCCCCCTCTCGGCACTCACCTCTCCGAAGGTAATGTTCAAATGGTCACCAGCTGTTGACAAAGTCTTCGTGGACCTGACACCTCGATTCACAACAGCACCCATCCTCATCCATCCGGACCCCTCGCGTCAATTTGTGGTGGAAGTGGATGCTTCGGATGTTGGAGTGGGGGCCATCCTGACCCAGCAATCTGCTCAGGACCAGAGGCTTCATCCCTGTGCCTTCCTGTCCCATTGTCTCAATACTGCTGAAAGGAAATACGATGTTGACAACCGAGAACTCCTGGTGGTGAAGACGGCATTGGAAGTGTGGAGGCACTAGCTGGAAGGAGCGGAACAGCTATTGTGGTCTGGACCGACCATAAAAACCTGGAATATCTATGTACAGCCAAGTGCCAGATTTAACTTCATCTCCTACCGCCCAGGGTCAAAGAATGTGAAGCCTGATGCACTCTCCCACCTATACAGTTCCTCTGCCACACCCTCAACCTCTGAAACCAATCTCCCTACCTGATGCCTTGCTGCCACTGTGGATTGGGGTATTGAGAACCTGGTCCACCAGGCACAACGCTCCCACCCTGGACCTAAATGGGTCCAGACCTAGGTCCTGGAATGGGCTCATTCCACCAGGCTGACCTGTCATCCAGGGTCCCGTTGTACACTAGCCTTACTACGACAACATTAATGGTGGCCCACAATGGTTCCTGACGTCTCTGCCTTCGTCACCTCATGCACAGTATGTGCTCAGAATAAGACAGCACGATAATCTCCTTCTGACCTCCTTCAGTTCCTACCGGTCCCTCGTTATCCCTGGTCTCATTTATCTCTGGACTTTGTCACTGGGCTCCCTCCGTCTCATGGCAACACTGTCATTCTGTCGGTAGTCGATCGGTTCTCCAAGGCCGCCCATTTCATCCCTCTCCCCAAACTCCCTTCTGCCAAGGAGAAGGCCCAGCTTATGGTTTAGCATGTCTTCCGGATCCATGGACTCTCGGTAGACATGGTCTCCAATCGTGGTTCTCTTCTCAGTTCTGGAAGGCATTCTGCACCCTTATTGGGTTGTCCGCCAGCCGGTCATCCGGATTCCATCCCCAAACTAACGGTCAGTCAGAGTGAGCCAACCAAGACCTGGAAAACCAACTTAAGGTGACTGGTCTCAACCAATCCCACTACCTGAAGCCGTCAACTGGTCTGGGTGGAGTATGCCTCGAACACCCTTCTCAGTTCTGCCACGGGACTCTCCCCTTTCGAGTGCTCCATGGGATATCAGCCTCCACTTTTCCCGGAAAAAGAGCAGGAGATCAGCGTACCCTCAGACCAGATGTTTGTCTGCCGCTCACTCAGTTTAGCTCAACGGGAGGCCAAAAACTTCCCTTGCATTCAATGCTACGGGTTGCAACAATATCATCATCGTTTTGACCAGTCAGCATCAAATACAGGTGAAGTTGGAAGTTTACATACACCTTAGTCAAATTTAGATTTTTTTAAATTTTTAAATTTAACCTTTATTTAACCAGGTAGGCTAGTTGAGAACAAGTTCTCATTTGCAACTGCGACCTGGCCAAGATAAAGCATAGCAGTGTGAGCAGACAACAAAGAGTTACACATGGAGTAAACAATTAACAAGTCAATAACACAGTAGAAAACAAAGGGGGAGTCTATATACAATGTGTGCAAAAGGCATGAGGAGGTAGGCAAATAATTACAATTTTGCAGATTAACACTGGAGTGATGAATGATCAGATGGTCATGTACAGGTAGAGATATTGGTGTGCAAAAGAGCAGAAAAGTAAATAAATAAAAACAGTATGGGGATGAGGTAGGTGAAGAAGGGTGGGCTATTTACCAATAGACTATGTACAGCTGCAGCGATCGGTTAGCTGCTCAGATAGCTGATGTTTGAAGTTGGTGAGGGAGATAAAAGTCTCCAACTTCAGCGATTTTTGCAATTCGTTCCAGTCACAGGCAGCAGAGTACTGGAACGAAAGGCGGCCGAATGAGGTGTTGGCTTTAGGGATGATCAGTGAGATACACCTGCTGGAGCGCGTGCTACGGATGGGTGTTGCCATCGTGACCAGTGAGCTGAGATAAGGCGGAGCTTTACCTAGCATGGACTTGTAGATGACCTGGAGCCAGTGGGTCTGGCGACGAATATGTAGCGAGGGCCAGCCGACTAGAGCATACAAGTCGCAGTGGTGGGTGGTATAAGGTGCTTTAGTGACAAAACGGATGGCACTGTGATAAACTGCATCCAGTTTGCTGAGTAGAGTGTTGGAAGCCATTTTGTAGATGACATCGCCGAAGTCGAGGATCGGTAGGATAGTCAGTTTTACTAGGGTAAGCTTGGCGGCGTGAGTGAAGGAGGCTTTGTTGCGGAATAGAAAGCAGACTCTTGATTTGATTTTCGATGTTTGATATGAGTCTGGAAGGAGAGTTTGCAGTCTAGCCAGACACCTAGGTACTTATAGACGTCCACATATTCTAGGTCGGAACCATCCAGGGTGGTGATGCTAGTCGGGCATGCGGGTGCAGGCAGCGACCGGTTGAAAAGCATGCATTTGGTTTTACTAGTTGGAGGCCACGGAAGGAGTGTTGTATGGCATTGAAGCTTGTTTGGAGGTTAGATAGCACAGTGTCCAAAGACGGGCCGAAAGTATATAGAATGGTGTCGTCTGCGTAGAGGTGGATCAGGGAATCGCCCGCAGCAAGAGCAACATCATTGATATACACAGAGAAAAGAGTCGGCCCGAGAATTGAACCCTGTGGCACCCCCATAGAGACTGCCAGAGGACCAGACAGCATGCCCTCCGATTTGACGCACTGAACTCTGTCTGCAAAGTAATTGGTGAACCAGGCAAGGCAGTCATCCGAAAAACCGAGGCTCCTGAGTCTGCCGATAAGAATATGGTGATTGACAGAGTCGAAAGCCTTGGCAAGGTCGATGAAGACGGCTGCACAGTACTGTCTTTTATCGATGGCGGTTATGATATCGTTGAGTACCTTGAGTGTGGCTGAGGTGCACCCATGACCGGCTCGGAAACCAGATTGCACAGCGGAGAAGGTACGGTGGGATTCGAGATGGTCAGTGACCTGTTTGTTGACTTGGCTTTCGAAGACCTTAGATAGGCAGGGCAGGATGGATATAGGTCTGTAACAGTTTGGGTCCAGGGTGTCTCCCCCTTTGAAGAGGGGGATGACTGCGGCAGCTTTCCAATCCTTGGGGATCTCAGACGATATGAAAGAGAGGTTGAACAGGCTGGTAATAGGGGTTGCGACAATGGTGGCAGATAGTTTCAGAAATAGAGGGTCCAGATTGTCAAGCCCAGCTGATTTGTACGGGTCCAGATTTTGCAGCTCTTTCAGAACATCTGCTATCTGGATTTGGTTAAAGGAGAACCTGGAGAGGCTTGGGCGAGGAGCTGCGGGGGGGGCGGAGCTGTTGGCCGAGGTTGAAGTAGCCAGGCGGAAGGCATGGCCAGCCGTTGAGAAATGCTTATTGAAGTTTTCGATAATCATGGATTTATCAGTGGTGACCGTGTTACCTAGCCTCAGTGCAGTGGGCAGCTGGGAGGAGGTGCTCTTGTTCTCCATGGACTTCACGGTGTCCCAGAACTTTTTGGAGTTGGAGCTACAGGATGCAAACTTCTGCCTGAAGAAGCTGGCCTTAGCTTTCCTGACTGACTGCGTGTATTGGTTCCGGACTTCCCTGAACAGTTGCATATCACGGGGACTATTCGATGCTATTGCAGTCCGCCACAGGATGTTTTTGTGCTGGTCGAGGGCAGTCAGGTCTGGGGTGAACCAAGGGCTGTATCTGTTCTTAGTTCTGCATTTTTTGAACGGAGCATGCTTATCTAAAATGGTGAGGAAGTTACTTTTAAAGAATGACCAGGCATCCTCAACTGACGGGATGAGGTCAATGTCCTTCCAGGATACCCGGGCCAGGTCGATTAGAAAGGCCTGCTCACAGAAGTGTTTTAGGGAGCGTTTGACAGTGATGAGGGGTGGTCGTTTGACTGCGGCTCCGTAGCGGATACAGGCAATGAGGCAGTGATCGCTGAGATCCTGGTTGAAGACAGCGGAGGTGTATTTGGAGGGCCAGTTGGTCAGGATGACGTCTATGAGGGTGCCCTTGTTTACAGAGTTAGGGTTGTACCTGGTGGGTTCCTTGATGATTTGTGTGAGATTGAGGGCATCTAGCTTAGATTGTAGGACTGGCGGGGTGTTAAGCATATCCCAGTTTAGGTCACCTAACAGAACAAACTCTGAAGCTAGATGGGGGGCGATCAATTCACAAATGGTGTCCAGGGCACAGCTGGGAGCTGAGGGGGGTCGGTAGCAGGCGGCAACCGTGAGAGACTTATTTCTGGAGAGAGTAATTTTCAAAATGAGTAGTTCGAACTGTTTGGGTATGGACCTGGAAAGTATGACATTACTTTGCAGGCTATCTCTGCAGTAAACTGCAAATCCTCCCCCTTTGGCAGTTCTATCTTGACGGAAGATGTTATAGTTGGGTATGGAAATCTCTGAATTTTTGGTGGCCACCCTGAGCCAGGATTCAGACACAGCGAGGACATCAGGGTTAGCAGAGTGTGCTAAAGCAGTGAGTAAAACAAACTTAGGGAGGAGGCTTCTGATGTTGACATGCATGAAACCAAGGCTTTTTCGATCACAGAAGTCAACAAATGAGGGTGCCTGGGGACATGCAGGGCCTGGGTTTACCTCCACATCACCCGCGGAACAGAGAAGGAGTAGTATGAGGGTGCGGCTAAAGGCTATCAAAACTGGTCGCCTAGAGGACAGAGAGGGGACAGAGAATAAGAGGAGCAGGTTTCTGGGCATGGTAGAATATATTCAGGGCATAATGCGCAGACAGGGGTATGGTGGGGTGCGGGTACAGCGGAGGTAAGCCCAGGCACTGGGTGATGATGAGAGAGGTTGTATCTCTGGACATGCTGGTAGTAATGGGTGAGGTCACCGCATGTGTGGGAGGTGTGACAAAGGAGTTATCAGGGGCATGAAGAGTGGAACTAGGGGCTCCATTGTGAACTAAAACAATGATAACTAACCTGAACAACAGTATACAAGGCATATTGACATTTGAGAGAAACATACAGCGAGGCATGCAGTAATCACAGGTGTTGAATTGGGAAAGCTAGCTAAAACAGTAGGTGAGACAACAGCTAATCAGCTAGCACAACAACAGCAGGTAAAATGGCGTAGACTAGGCAACGGGGCCAACAGATAAAACAAACAAGCAGAATGGAGTACCGTGATTAATGGACAGTCCAGCGTGCATCAGCTATGTAGCCAAGAGATCAGTGTCCAGGGGGCAGCGGTGGATGGGGCAGGGAAGCTGGACTGGCGAGTGTTATCCAGGTAAAAAAAAACTAACAATGACTAAATAGCTTGTAGCTAGTTAGCTGGTTAGCTTCTGGAGGTTCTTGAGTGTGTTCTAAAAATAAATAAAAAATAATAGCGATTCCGTATCACATTGGGTGAGGCAGGTTTCCGGAAGGTATAAACAAATTAAAAGTCAAAAGAGATAGAAAGTAAATATGGGTCCGGTAAGCGTTTGGGACGCGGCGATTCAGGCGGTTAGCAGGCCAGTGCTAACAAGCTAGCAGTTTGTAGGCCCGGGCTAGACAAGCTAGCAGTTAGCAGGCCGAATTAGCAAGCAGGGAGATAGTGAGGGCTAGAGAGTTAGCCTTTGGGGGACGTCGCGATGGGGTGAGTCTGTTTATTCCTCTTCATGCGATGACATCGATAGACCGGTCGTGGGCCCGGGTATTGTAGCTCAGGAGTATGCTACGGTGGTAGCACAGGTGCTACGGCCGGGCTAGCTTCAAGCTAAGTGGGTGGAAACGCTAGCCAGGAGTAACCCGGGGTTGCGGTTTAGCTAGATAGCTAGTTGCTGAAAAATCCAGCTGAAAGATGTTCCGTTTGCGGTGGGAATCCGGGGATGAATCCGGGGATGAAAAATAAATAGGTCCGTTATGCTCTGGTTAGAGTCGCGTTGTACGAACAGGCGAGAGCTTTCCGAACTACAGGTTAGCTGATGACCGGTAGCATACCCGCTGGTTAGCTGGCTAGCTTCAGTTGAGGGGTCCCGAAGTAAATATAAATACTTTAGGAATTTAGGAAAAATAGCTACATTGGGTGAGTCGGGTTGCAGGAGAGTATTTGGAAGCTTAGGTTTAGCAAAATGTTTTCAAAGAGATATGTGGAGAAAATATGTAAAAATATGTAAAAAACGAAAAAGAAACGATAAATACAGGGACACGACAGGACAGGACGACTTACTGCTACGCCATCTTGGAGCACAATGCCTGCAATTTTCTCCTAGTAAAAATTCCCTGTCTTAGGTCAGTTAGGATCACCACTTTATTTAAAGAATGTGAAATGTCAGAATAATAGTGTAGAGAATGATTTATTTCAGCTTTCATTTCTTTCATCACATTCCCAGTGGGTCAGAAGATTACATACACTCAATTAGTATATGGTAGCATTGCCTTGAAATGGTTTCAGGTAGCCTTCCACAAGCTTCCCACAATAAGTTGGGTGAATTTTGGCCCATTCCTCCTGACAGGGCTGGTGTAACTGAGTCAGGTTTGAAGGCCTCCTTGCTCGCACACGCTTTTTGAGTTCTGCCCACGCATTTTCTATATGATTGAGGTCAGGGCTTTGTGATGGCCACCCCAATACCTTGACTTTGTTGTCCTCAAGACACTTTGACTTGCAAGCCTCCCCCTTTTTCCTCTGGTGGCAATCAAGTGTCCTAACTACACAGTGAATTTTTGTTTTGTTTGATCAAATCCATTTTTATAGCCTAACACGAAACATTTGTAAACCGCTTGCATCATGATTTCCGTCTCATTCAACTTTGGAAGATGCGTTTGTGGTAATTACACACACTAAACAAACTTTTATCCAGTCATGGTTGATTTCATTGCAATCCTCTGGTTGTTACTAACACAACCATACATGATGGTTCTTTTCCCGGGACGTATTGACCGAAACAAACCAATTTGAAGACACCAATCAATGACATCATTGCGGACCAATGGTAGGACCCGTCTATCGTTGATTGACTGTATTTTGGCCCAATGACCACTGATCATCTTGAAATCTAGCTTGGAAGATAGCCAATGAGCTGAGGTAAACAGCAATATGTAATGGTTATACGTTTGAAGACCAGCCTTTGTCGTAAACTCTGGCGTAAAAGAGGTTCATTCACCATTGCAAATCCTACTTGACTGAGCCACGAGTGTTACGCATAGCAGTACATATTCAATAGCATTTTCAGAAAGTTTATTTATTTAAAATACAGCGAATAAATCAGGAAAAGCTCAAACAAAGTCTAGGTATACAGATTTACCCCAAATTATAGAGGAAATAGATAGATACGTCGTCAGGCGCGTGAAGGACTTTGATGGGGCATGGACCACAAAAAATGCTTAGAAGGACTTTGATGGGGCATGGACCACAAAAAATGCTTAGAAGGACTTTGATGGGGCATGGACCACAAAAAATGCTGTGAAGGACATTGATGGGGCTGGACCACAAAAAATGCTGTGAAGGACTACAACAAGAGCATGGGAGGTGTGGAGCTGTCATATGCGCTGATAGGATACTACAATGTTCTCCACAAGACCATGAAATGGTACAAGATATTTTTCTATAATTTCATTGACATTGCTGTGGTGAATGCCTTCATCCTCCAGAAGGAAATGGCTAAGAGCTGTGGACAGCCCCCTATCTCACAGCTAGCCTTCAGGGAGATGCTCATCCAGGAGCTTGCTAGCTTCAGCAAGTCCACTGTAGAACCCTCTGTCCCCTCTACCTCTGTCCCTTCTGCTCCAACCAGTGGTGTTCACCTGCCCAGATTCATCTCTGCAGGCATGAATGTGCCTCAGGGCAAAAAGGGCACAGTAGGGAGACGTCGTTGTGCCCTTTGTCACAGGAAATGCCCCATCACCTGCACCACCTGTTCAGTAAGCCTTTGCTTTACAGCAGAAAGAGACTGCTATGGGCCATGGCACCAGCAGCACAATATTGTCTAGAGGACTGAGGGTCTTCACAATATTGTAAATAGAAAATATGTAAATAGTTACCCTTGTTAATTGTTTGTATTATTATTGTATTGCTGTATTATTATTACTATTTTTTTCACACCTGCCTGGTGTGTTCCTTGTTCTTCATGATGCTCTCTGCTCTTTTAACGGACCTCTGAGACTATCACAGTGCAGGTGCATTTATACGGAGACTTGATTACACACAGGTGGATTGTATTTATCATCATTAGTCATTTAGGTCAACATTGGATCATTCAGAGATCCTCACTGAACTTCTGGAGAGAGTTTGCTGCACTGAAAGTAAAGGGGCTGAATAATTTTGCACGCCCAATTTTTCAGTTTTTGATTTGTTAAAAAAGTTTGAAATATCCAATAAATGTCGTTCCACTTCATGATTGTGTCCCACTTCTTGTTGATTCTTCACAAAAAAATACAGTTTTCTATCTTTATGTTTGAAGCCTGAAATGTGGCAAAAGGTCGCAAAGTTCAAGGGGGCCGAATACTTTCTCAAGGCACTGTAGTTCTTTCCTTCAAAATGTATCACTGTACCAATTTGGCGACTTGGGTACATTTGGGTACATTTGTGTGGGACACCTGGGTGACTTCATGCTCAATGTCATGTAGCTCGCTCATTTTTGAAGCTATATGTCTAAAACTTGGCTCAGCTATTGTTGCCATCTTATGTTCTTCATTCAAACCATCCCCAGCATCTTATCTGTATGTTTGGCTGTTCTTGGTAATTTGAAAGATGATGCGGCAACAATAAAAAACAGAAACGTATGTTTATTTCATTGTATTTTCTTTTACCAGATCTATTGTGGGGCGGCAGGGTAGCCTAGTGGTTAGAGCGTTGGACTAGTAACCGAAAGGTTGTAAGTTCAAATCCCCGAGCTGACAAGGTACAAAATCTGTCATTCTGCCCCTGAACAGGCAGTTAACCCACTGTTCCTAGGCCGTCATTGAAAATAAGAATTTGTTCTTAACTGACTTGCCTAGTATAAAAAATATATATATATTCTCCTACATTCAATTCACATTTCCAATAAATCCATTTCCACAAAATTCAGAGAGTGTCCTTTCAAATGATACCAAGAATATGCATATCCTTACCTCTGGGCCTGAGCTATAGGCAGTTAGATTAGGGTATGTCTTCAGGTGGAAATTGAGAAGAAGGGGGGGTACCCCAAAGAGGTTAAAGGCAGTCAACATAGTGTATGTGAACTTCTGACCCACTGGAATTGTGATACAGTGAATTGTAAACAATTGTTGGAAAAATGTATTGTTTCATAGATGTCCTAACCGACTTGATTGTTAAGAATACATTTGTGGAGTGGTTGAAAAACAAGTTTTAATGACTCTCCTAAGTGTATGTAAACTTCAGACTTCAACTGTAGACTGCTTTCTCCAGTGAGATACATTTTGGGGAAGCCAGGCTTCCCTTGGAGTCCATGAATACTGATGCACTCACTACTGTAAGTTGCTCTGGCTAAGAACATTTGCTAAATTATTCAAATGTCGATGTATATGATACTATTGCTTTTTCAAAAACAATGACAACCACTGTAATCACCCTGAAGTTGAGTCACTATAAACACAAATGCAACCAACCTCTCTATATGACAGTCACCATATGACACATCGATATAGAAGGATCAGGATCCACTATGGATCCAATCACTCTGTGGAATCAGTGACAGAGAGAGGTGACGTCTGTAGGCCCCGGAGGTCTGATCTCTGATTTAAGAGACCTGTGCTACTTGTGTTAATCAATACTATACAGCTGGCTGGGATAAATCCACTGAGTTCTGAGGCCACCGGCCCTCCCTCCCTCCCCAACACAAAACAATCTCAACTCCCTTTCAAAACAGCCAAAAGCTATCAGTGCCATGTATCACGAGGGCACTGACATGTCAAATGAGCTTGGGATTAGCACCTGAATCCAATAGCTAGAATGCTAGTGAGTTTGACGGACGGTCTTGTATGTGAATTGTGACATCTGAAAAGGCTTTGAACAGAATGACTAAGGTTCTGACTCACTGTATTATGTGTGGCTGGGCTGAAAGATGGATGAAAAACATCATTTTGATTGAAGAGAGTTTGGCCTCCTGATCATCCTAATGTTGGAAAGCAGAAGAATAAGCATGAATGTGGATTTACATAGTGAAGCCCAGTTCGCTGTGTCTGAAACCACTTTAGATAGTATCACACAATCTCCAGTTAGCCAAGTCACCTGTGATACAAGTCAGTACTCGACGTCCATCCATGTCTGAGGATGTTGGGAGATGACGTGGAAATCGGCCACTCGGGGCAACAGTGAGCGCTGATGCCTTAAAGAAGGTTTTGGTTTTGCTAGGGAGTTGTGGATGTGGATGGTGGATGGGCGTAAGCATCTACTTCTGGTGCCAAAGATGCAAAGATTACACGTTTCAATCCAATGATAGAAAGTAAGCATCTGCCTCTGGTGGCAAATGTTGCATGTTTCAATCCTGTGATAGAAAGTTATTTTTGAGATTTTTGTTTAAGCCTATCCCAAACCTCGGTTAATGCCTAAACTTAATCTCAAACACTTCAACATGTGATGTTCGAGAAACATTGATGAACATAGATCCACTAGCAATATGTACTGTAGCACCAAACTGGTTGATGCACAAGGGCCATTTTTGCACCAGAGCACTCAGCACACATTGGCAATTATAGTATCAGGGTAAGGAGTAGTGAGTCTGAATTAGAGGGGCAAGACACCCCCTCCAGAGGGCAAGCAGTGCTTTCTGAAGTTCAAAGCCTACATTTGTAGGATCTTAATTTGATCACCCTGTTGCAGAATAACTTTTCTGCAATGCAGGAAAGGTAGAACTTGTAGTTGAGGTTTAAAAAGGGTTCTGAAGTTTGTCATTTCACATAGACATTTCAGACTTGATTTTCTCTTACAGAAAAGTATCAACCCCCACAAAACGTTTATGAATTATAATCACATTCCCTGTGTATGATCATATATTTTGATACATTGAATGTTAAGATTTTGAAACTGTGTTTTAATTTGTTTACCTCCTGTTTCAGGAAGTGATGTTACTGACTACTGCTCCTATATATGGGACCTTCCACCCTCACCTGGGATATGGATGCCTGATGAAGACCAAAACGTTGTTGTAAATAAATATCACCTGGGAGCATGAGCAGCAGTGTGCGGCATTTCCTTTCTGTTTTCGATAAATTAGAATCCACATAATAATTCACTATTTTCCTGCTGTAGAAAACTTGCTCAAATTAAGATCCTACATCTGTACTATGTACGTCTGCAAAGCAACACTGAATCAGAGTGACAAACCTGAGAGAGAATGGTAATAGGAGCTTTGGGTCAGCGGCCAATGATAGGTTGTGATGTCTAACACATCTCCTTGTCCCCCATCAGGACCACTGAGGAGGACTAACATCAAACAGGGACAGACGGCTCCATTATTCCACATGACTTGGCCTGTATTAGCCTGCTATCTGTGATGTTCACCCATCACCCGGAAGGCACTATTACCCGACTGAACGATTCTCAATGTGTAAACCGTTGGTCAGTTTGGAGTCTTGATGTCTTACAAACATGTCTGTTGTAATATGTGGGCTTTGGTGTAGAAGTAGATGAAATGAGGGAATTTCAGGAATGAGAAGATATTCAGTTTACTCTAAGTTAGTTGATTGGTTGATTTGACTCTTTTCAACATAGGATAGGGGAGTCGGCAGGGGGAACATAAAACCTCCAAGAAATACAACCTATATATTTCCTGTGTAAAAACCTTTAAATCATAAATTGATAAACAATCAACGCTGTAGGAATGGTAAATTGAAGCTGCACAGTGCTGTATTTGGGGTGATATAGGGCATTGACCTGGCTGGTGCATTTTTTATGTCCAAAACCATAGGGCTTTTCTCAGCTTCAATTTAGAAAGTGTTTGCTCAGCACCCAGGCCCATAGATGATATGATGAGTGAGAGCACCTGCATTCAAAATGGCTGCTCTGTCATACCCTGATCAGCTATGGGCCTGGGTGCTGAGCAAACACTTTCTAAATTAGGTCTGAAAACAAACTGATCCGTTACATCACCTGAGGGTTTTGTATGCCTTATGCATAACATATGTGTCCTGCTATGCATTATGGACTCAGTGCCCTTGTGGTAAGACTGACCATCCTGAGATTGGAAGGCTTGGAGTCCGATCCCCTGCCAAATCATACCAAAGACTTGAAAATGGGACCCGATGCATCTCTGCTAGGCAGCAGAGATACAGCATTTAAGAGATAGCTTGGGGGTAAGGCCCTGCAATAGACTAGCGTATTGTCAAGGGGGTATACTTGTACATCAAGTTGCTTCACTCTACAGGAGAAAGGCTCCTGCTCCTATGAGTCATTCTGGCTCACACAAACCAAAGCTCATGCAAGGCTACTTACTGTGGGGTTTGTGGGTAGTGTGTGATTGAGTATGTATTTGTGTGAGAGAGATAGACTTTGCAGAGGGTCATGGGAAGGCAATCTACACTTGACTTGGTAGATACTATGTTTTTAGCTTAAGGCTTTCAATCCATGACCCACTGCTATCACAGAGCTATCACAGAGCTCCCAGTGGAGAAGGACGTGTGGCTCAGTTGGTAGAGCATGGCTTGTGCAATGTCAGGGTTGTAAGTTCTGTTCCCACGGGGGACCAGTATGAAAATATATGCACTCACTACTGTAAGTCTCTCTGGATACAAATGACTGACATGTCATTTGTATGAATGCATCCCTACTGAAGAATCCACTGATCCTTTTGGCAGCTGTTTCTCAAAATGAATTGTGCAACCAGTGCTTCTTGAAGCCATAGTTTGTTTCTTGACATCCAATCGATGCTGAGATTGTAGAATGTAGGACAGGCATATTCTATGGACTAAAATATAAACTTTTCATTGAAAAACTGAAGTTTATGTTCTAATTACTCCGATTGCCTAAAATACATGCTACGGTACATTGGCAAATAGTAGATCTTTTTTGAACATCCCGCTTTGGGATGGATGTGTATATATGTAGTTCATACATGCATAATCTATGAGCAGAATTACTGTTTTACCTCAATTAGCCACAAAATCCCTTATTTAAAAGTGACTGTTTCTCTAAGCTGTGCCGGGCCATTTTCCCTATTTTCCCCCGTGAAATATAAACATACCTAGAAAACATGTCTGTGTGTCACTTGGGTGCTGCAACACTAAATATTTTCAGCAAGGAAAATAACTTAGATGCAACCAACCTACTTATAGAACTGAGCAGATAGAACCAAACCATCTTATCGCTTTTATCCTGTAAAAGAAGATTCCTTTCGGAATAAAAATAATCCAACCGTCTTGTCACTTTTATCCTGCAAAAACCAAAGATAACTCAGGTTGAGGGTGAAGAGAGATGTCCTTTAGGAGTAAGACAAATCAAAACATCTTGCCAGTTTTATCCTGTAAAAACACAAGTCTAAGAACTGGTTGAAGAGTGATGTTCTTTAGGAAGAAGATGGCCCAGGATGGAGGCTTGGGGTCAATGTGGTGCCCTCAGGGAGTTTTCAGTGAACATGATCAAGCACATGTTGGTCTGTGTCTCTGTAGGCCTAAGGCAGAGGTCTATTCTACAGAAAATAATTTACAATGATATATGTCCCTGCTAGGAGCAGATCTCATTCTGGCTTTGGCCACATATGTTTTCCCAATAGATACTGTAGTTGTTTATTAGAATTTGGCAGAATTTGACTCCGTATATCTCAAGTCATAGGCTCCTAATATGAAATAATTATGATGTAAATCATTTCGATATGAGTCATTTTGACACACTTTAAAGAATCTACAGTACATCGATGAAAGTATATACAGTACTTTTACATGTATTTATTATACCAGTTGTTCTCATACCTCTCCTCGTGGACCCCCAGCCATTCCAAGTATTTGAACTATTCCAGAGCTAAGACACCTGATTCGTGGTGTGAACAAATTATCAAGCCTTTGATTAAATGATCAGGTGAACTAGTTATGTAAAAATGTGAAATGTCTGCGGGTCCTCGAGGAGAGGTTTGAGAACCACTGCACTATACAAACATTTATTTAATGGTTACACTATCACAAGGTTTTCTGAGGACACTCAAAGATAACACTCGGATGTGTTTGTTTACTGTTTCTCTGAGTGGTGGGTCTGAGGTCAATGATTTGAGGTATATTGCCATTTTAAACACGGATGAGGAATGAGATGGTTGCTTAGTGTGTCTGGGAGAGTGACACTCCATTAGGGCTGAATTTTAGGAGAGTTAACATTGAGAGACGTATTGATTGATCCTGCTTTTAATAGTCATCATGCATGAGTGCGTGCGTTTGTCCCAGCAGGGTGCATTCTGGGATTGACTGACTGTT